>NW_019213095.1:58052-291641 GCF_002532875.2 Varroa jacobsoni | reverse complement strand
GACTGAGTGAGGTAAAGCAGTTTTTCAATACTCAGCAATTGGTTTAGCCTTCGTATGCGAAAAAAACTTGACCGATTTCCATCGAATTAATAATAACAGGACGTTTCGGCACTGCATCAGTAGAACAGCACGATGAATACCTATTTATTCCTGCTATGTTTTAATGTCGTAATGAGTCCGACTTGTATACTTCGTATATGTAAATTCGCAACGCAGCCGCTGGCTAATTTACCGAAGCCCCTGCACAATAGCAATGAATACTGCTTAGTAATCTGTAGATGATCGTTTGCAACTAGTAGATACAATTTTTGGATGATATCAGTTAACCCACGTATTCCGTCGTAGAGCAGCTGTTGGCAGAAGTGATGACCTGAAAAACCGCTTGATTTCTATCAGCATTGCTTCCCTACCTATGCACTAAAAATCAATGCAATCGCCTTCCTAGAACCTTGGATACTCGAATGTTCCACAAAAGATTCTCATGAAACATTGCACGCATTGCAGTGCTTTCACTATAAACGCTCTTCTGCATATCGCCGTCGTGTTCGAAAATAACTGGGAAGGAACACAATAAATATCAATAAAAAAATACTAATCAAGGCATAAACGGTTATGTACACACAAACACATTCATATAGCCATCATACACTATAAAATGCATTAACCATAGTTTTGTATTAGATAGTTTGTGATATCCGTAAAATTCAGATCAGCAGTTGTGTGCTGAACGAATGTGAGTTTGTTTCAAACCTGTAACCGCCTCCTCCGAAGCCACCGCCCACTCCGCCCTGCAGAAGTTCGGAAGGAAAACCTTGTTTGGCTAAGTGATCTCTGAGATTATTGAAAAGAAATTCCATCTTGGCGTGATATTTTTTTCCGTGGTGTTATAGGAACTTCACTTTATAGCTTTTTCCTGCCACTAAGCGCACTGTAGCGACTATCTGTTATGGCGTTTCAGTCACCGAAAGTACGTAAAGTCTACGAGCGTATGCACACAGCCACGAATTATATGTGTAGTGCGACACACATGGTACCGCTGTTCAAAGCTACCGCTATTTTGACCACTCGGTGTTTTCGTGTAGGTGCTTTACTCTTAAGTCGTATAATGTAATTCTATAGATATTGCGCGCATTATCGTGTTTTGCTGGTTCTAAACACAAAACTTAACTTCACCGGCTGACATTACCAAAAACAACCACAGCCAGAACGAATGCTGCTGCGTTTGCCGTTTCCACAACTGCCCGAAACGCTTCTGGTCTGCGAGTCTGTTTGTCCGTCCACAGAACGCTATAGCGATGTCATCCTCAATAATTCAGTAGTCGCCGATCAGTAGTTCGACAACGTTTGTTGTAAGCGTCTTTGTGGACGTACCGCTGCTATCACCGATGTAGTTCCGTGACTTTTTCCGTATTGCCTCATACGGCTGTTTTTGATGGTTTGTTGTCCGCTTTTCCCGGATTTGTGGGTCGGACGCCGAGCGATCGCAGCTGTCGACGCAGCATTGAGTGTGAGCGTCGTGAATGCTTTACTCTTTCTCGACAACCAGTACTAGCAAGGGAGTAGTCAGTAAAGCTTGTAAAGGGTATAGTTTATAATGGCAACGACTTGTCCCTGGAGGGTGATTGCAGGGCAAAGCCAGTGAATCCAGGCCGGTTTGTAAAATCGTATGTGGCATATGTCTAGTTGCTTTCACCTTTTTACGACAGCGATGGCCATGTGCCATAGCTTATGAGCGAGAAACAAAGGACCGGTAGGACAGCGGTCAGAATATTTGAATGAGCGCGGGCTTTTTGTACTTCTTCTAAAAGATACCGAGGAGGGCGCCACCTGTGTCACGACATAACTACGATTGCTGACTGGATCGATCCGTAGTTTTCCGTATTAATTTACTGAGATTACAGCGACAATTAGCCGCGGTGACAGCATAAAAATACTCATAACAATCTTGTTTTTTGGGGGGGAGCAAAAAAGCTTCGCAGTTTGATGATGTAACTGTGCTTCACGGGAACGACACCATCAATAACAGCAATTATGCCTCTGAATTAGTCGCCTTTCCTCAGACACGCTATGTGCTAACGACAGCGTAGACTAACCATACAACAAACAACTGCGTGTAGCAGCGATCTAATCAGATCTGCTAAATCATCACTTTGCCCCGATTAAGAGCAAGGGTTGCGCGTCAGAACAGGAAAGTAATGTTTTGCCGTTTCCCAGAAGTGTCTTTATTTATTAATACTCGAATTTAGTCAATCTAACTTTGGCTAAAACATTACAATTATGGCCAAATATAGACGTACTGTCAACCACAACCGAAACGGTCTTTTATAAAATTTAGTTGAATAAGAGTAAACATACTTAACAACAACTAAATGTTGTGAACGCCTGATCTGGCCACCCACTGCTGAATTAGACGAAATCCATGTATTTAGTAATCCGCCATGGCTTACTCTGTAAAGCCCTGGTCTGTTGTAGAAATGCTACTGAAGACATTGTATATAAGCACCGCATTGGTTATAATGAAAGTGCATTCATGTTATAATATTTTTGATTTTGTATTAATTTACGTTAAGTTCTATAGCACATAAAATTTGAAGCACGTATTCCCAAGTGTCTGGTTACGCTGAGCTGCTCTAAGTCACATACTCACTAAGTGCATGGTGCATGCGAAGCTGGAACCTCAAAAAACATTCTTTTTCAACGGAACTAATATGTATGTATAAGTTGGATACACCTTACCCTCGTAGCTTTCTCAACTAACATTCCGAAAAATATTTAATCGAACTTTCGTGATCGTCCGCAATTCTGCTACGTCACAAGTTCACCTACGGCAAAGTAGTGATCATTCTGGTTGTCTTGAGAATATCAATTATCCCGCTGTTGTTTTTTATACTCAAAATAAAGGATAAACATGGCTAGCTGTACCTCACTTTGAATAGCTCGATCAGTTATCTTATGCTAAGTGGTACGTTCTAAGCGCCAGCATGGTTGCTATTCCCAATTGGAACCGAATACGCCACATAATTTTAAATGCTGCCTTAAATATGGCACTTGTTTATAAAACTTAAAAACATGCTGCAGTACTATTAAAAGGTGAATCATAAAGAAGCTCGTTATACTCCTCATGGTCAACTCTCTTTTTCAGTAAAAGACATCGAATAATATACTGAAAGTCGTTTAAAAGCGTAAGAAAATCGTCTGAAATCATATTGCATCGTTTTCTGATTTCCCATTAAAGTGCTTCCTTAATTAACTATCTGGATAATTAGGGTTGCACGAAATATATGCTCAGTAAGAAAATATTTGATAGATCAACTTTCATTATGCAGTCAAAAACAGCATTTAATATGGAAAATCGCCTCCTGTGCAATTTGTATGCCAACAATTTCTCGATCTTTATTTCAATTGATTAATCAATAGCATAGTACCCGCCACAGTCAGATCCGAACTCGTCGCGGCCAACTCAGAAGGTCCCTGCGGGTCCACTGCACACCCAGGCTCTGAGCTCTGCCCAGAATCGTAGAAAACAAAGGACTTTGTGGACATTGTTTTTCGAATCGCTGCCATCGGGCTAAGGCAAGATCTATTTCGAAAGTACCAAATACGTAACATACAGCAGACGATATTTGAAATATTAGTTATGCATTATTGGTCTGTTCTTGCCATAATTACTTCCTTTTAATTCATTAAAAACAGATGTATTAAACAAGATAATCACGAAGGCAGACTGAAAATTTTTGCGAGTGTTAAGTTATAAACTAAGGCGCCCACCATACGACGTATCGGACTTTAGAATAATTGTAAAAGTATTCTTACATCTTATTTTATTGTAGCTTAATCACGATAATGCTTCTGACAGTTTCCCTCTGTCCACATGCTTTTTTTTTGTTATAAAAATGACTTACTCTTAAAAATCTACTAAGAGATAGCTTACTAATTCACTCTTACTAGATATCCTGATTATTTGTTCGGAATGTAGTATTTACATGGATCGCGCCGCTGCTTACATGGAACAACCTATTAAAGATTAACTGTAAGCAATGAAACCAGTCCCCTGTCTCACGCCAGTTCATTATGAAAATGAGACAAAACCGGCTTCTTCCATCATCACCATCACGTGACTTATGACTATTGTTGTTCGGTAAACATGACCGGTTTTCTTGCTCGTTCTGTATTCATTCAGTTGATATTTACTGATTTTCGAATTGGCAGGTTACGCACACAATCAGCCCAATCACTCCATGTTATTTTGCCAAAGATGCGTTCAACATTCGTCGGAATGGTGGTTGTTTTGTCTGATTGTGTGTGTGCAATCGAAATTACGAAGCAGACGACATCCGCGTGTAGCTAAAATACCAAACGAATGTAGTAAAAGGAGACTGCACCAGATTCGTAAAGCACGCAATATGCACACCTTTTTATTGATCCCATAAACGAGGTTATGTGACGCACAGCTAAGCAGTGGAGTATGTTAAAATCTTCATTCGAGGTTTACAAGCAAACTTCCAACGCTCAGTCGTTTCTGCTTACAGGCAATTACATCACCAAATAATCGAAACAAACGTCCACCGCAATCAGGCTACATACTCACATAATTAATAATATAACGTTGTGTGTTGGTGCATTCATGAACTTACACAATTCAAAGTACAAAATAGTTTATGCAGAAGTATAGAAACTGCTATCATTATAATATTATATAATTACGGGGTGGGGTCGACGCAGTGGCTTGCCTCTGTTTGAAAGAGCTTAGGGGTCGTCGCTTCAAGTTCCGCCGATGACTTATGCTACACAACAAATGTGTATAAATTTGTGTAATCATTATTATTACTCTTTATACCGACGTTAGATAACTGCTAGCAGGTGCCTCCCTACGGGTTACTATCAACATCAGGAGATGAGTAGGTACAACTAATGTAAAGGACAATTTAGATATATCGTAGATAGCAGGCTCATTTAACGCCATGCATCATAGCTATTTTTAGATCTTTCTATTGAGATGAGACTAGAAGTCCACAATGCAGTATTTTTTCGCTTACTTTTTGTCCTGCAGTATTAATCGATATTAGTGGCGCTAGCTCGTAAGAGATAACCCGCTTCATGTTCAATATATTTTCTGTTCAGGCCAAGGAAACCTTGTCTGTATATAGCCCGCAAATTTGTCGCGTACCTGACGCATGTAAGGACGACCTTCGGAAACAACGAAAATATGAATCGATTCTGGAAAATATAGTATCCCGCGTGTTCGGTATAACAGCTACCTTCTATTAAAAAACGACATACCTCTAAATGATCAGCGTCATCTTGCCTTTTTGATGGACGGCCCATATCATTATCACCATGTATGACTGAGTAAATGACGATGCGTTTCTCACATGAGTGTAATTCTATGGAGTTATGTAGAACAGCGTATAGATTATCGAGAAATGAAGTTCGCATGGAATATGGTATTACATCATTGAAATATTACACGTGATTTATTTTTTTAAAAATAAACGATAAGAGGCAACTATGGCGGCGGTGAATACTAACAAGTTAGCTTTAACAGTAAATTAACTGTTTAGCACAATACCGCCGAGTTGACGCGACAGTTCTGCATCTGCTTTCTAGTAAACATCTCCAATTGATTGTCAAGACTGGCTAATTTAAAGGTTTAAGAGATTAACGTCCCTCTTAACGGCTGTCGTATAGGGAACATGTGCTGCTACTTACGAAATTTGAGTTCCACAGAAGGTTCATTTTAATACTCAATAGATAAATGTTGTGGAAACCAACTGTTTAGCAGACATGTGCCAGGTAACTTGTGACATTACATATTATTATCATTATTAACGACAATGTTCTATTTTTTAGCCTTGCTGCTGGCTGAATGCATGTGGTGATGATCGCCATGATGATGGTGGCCAACTGAGACTACGTGATGATGGTGGTGATGAACAGGTACAGGGACGGGGTACGCGACAGGTGGTGATGGTATTGCTGGAACCGGAGGGGGTAACATCGATGGGGCTAAATGTGGAATATGGCCAGGATGAGGATACCCGCCGCCACCCATTGGGAATGGGATAGGAATCACATTTGGCTGCATCGCTCTTCCGATAATCGCCCATTTAGCCAACTTTTTCAGCTTGAGCATTTCGAATCCTCCTGCTGCTAGACATACGTATCCGAGAAAGCAGAGCAGCACAACAATACGACGGAGTGACACCGCCATTCTGTGTTCGTCTCTCAGGAACACACAAAATCTCCTCAGAGTCACAGAAACAAGTGTTCCTTTGTACGTTCACTTTTATTTGTTTGTACAAACTCTCTGCTAAATGGTAAGAGGGGTGTCACTTAGAGTCACTGTTCATATTATCGGTCACTAGGGAATATAAAATAACCGCCTGCAGTTAACAAAGCTAAGTGGAGTACGACGAACCAATGAACGTTTCTTGTCTTTGAATCTGTCTTTGATGAAGTGTCTGTAATATAGCTTTTTCTCTGCCACCTTATTCGACGTTGAGCGTACCAAGTCGTCCGACGTCGCTTCGCGATATCGCCACTCTCTGATAATGACCGTTGCTCCACCGTTCTAGAATGCCGTTTCTGAACGGCCTGTCAATTGGTTAACTGATATCCGGGTTAGAGGATAATGTTTGTTCGGAGTACGCTAAGAGGCCCACGGCCCACGCACTGTATCACACCGCTCGTGTTTAGGGAGAATAATGGTTAAGGAAAAAAGAAAACCAGCTTTATCCACGTATCGGGCGTGTGCCACGATTACTGCAGACGAAAACAGGACGAAACCTGGTAGTTAGTGACCGACTGCAACTGTGGGAATCCTGTTCGAATTTATATCACGTGACGCTTCAATGAACCCCGGTTACCAGTGGCGCCGCAGCCCAAGGAACCCGAAGTAAACACCAGAGGGATGCGAAAGGGGAGATAAAGGATGCCGTAAGGAGATTCAGCTATAGATAGTGCAACTTTACTTGAGATTCTATGGAAAACTATGGAGAACCGCATTGGTGACTTCATGCTTTACTATTGGGCCGCACCAAGCAAAAGGCGTCATCGAAGATAGCCCCGCCGCCAGACAGCTATCAGCATCCGAGATGCTACTCGACTTACTAGAGCCTCCTTTACCTCCCCCTACCCCCCTTTAATGCTTTGCTTTGTTAATTCCGTAGATCCCGTATAAGCACCAACATCGTTGACAGTCGTTGAAACGTTCGTCGCATCATAGTTTTACGTTTCGGATTTGCGAACTTAGGCTTCTTGAAGGCTTTCATTATGTTTCTTGGCTGCAGCACGCGACTACAGCTATTCAGGCTCATTCTTACAATGATAATAATTCTGATCTCGGCGTTTCATCTTAGCTATTGTTAGTTAGTATTTTTCTTCTTTTTATAATTACAAGCTAATTGAATTAACTGCAAGGACATCGGCCGAATCGGCAATAATCGGATGGGCAAGCTGGCTAGAGTGACTTGATCATGCATCTATTACAGGATTGTGTTTTTGCGAAGAAAGTTCGTTGTCGCACGCCATCAAATGTGACGCAATGAATATTTATCCAGATCTAGCATATGTTTATATGAATTGTATAGATCTGGCTCTCATTTCGCTGACTATTGGTTAGGTTGCTCGCTTTCTAAATACTCACTTTAATCGATCATTGTTTTTGATTGGATGACTGCTTTTTGGGACAGCAATCGTGAGATTAGCGTTAAAGCTAACCCATATAGAAGTGCTATAAATACCAATAGCAATCAAATATGTGACTTATTATATATATTTATGTCACTCATGATGAAGAGCCAACACCTAAATAATCAGTGGATCAGTTTTAGCGTTTGCTCTGCCACAAATTATTAGTCACATAGATACACAGGATGTTCGAAAAATCGCAAAATATTGTTGAAAAAATGAACTATCAGTCACGAAAAATGTCCGGGTATAGAGTTTGACGAGCGGTTAACATACGAAAACATTTCATATTAATAAGGGATCGTTTTAATCTTTTTATATTTTCAAAAATAATTGCATTTGCTTTATTCTGCTACAGATCGACAATTCAGTTATTGTACGCATCTATCGGCATATACCTTACTGTTTTTACTACGTGACTTATTCGGTGTGGAATCGTTGCAAGACGTCGTTACGTCTAAATCAACGCAGCTTTCTGCAGGGTAACATGAATTGTAATAATTATTCCGCAGCTCTGCTAAATACGTCATTATTATTTTTAGTCCCTTTGATTCGTTTTGGCACGTTTTTCTTTGAAACACGTGCTTAGCTTTGGCCCCTCCAAAGAAATACGCGAAAATTACTCGATAGATTGATTCCGTCTTCTCGTCGAATTTTATACCAAATCATAATGGTCACATAATGTACTCAAGCATTTCACTCCTTTCAGTAAATCTTTTTAGTTGTATTTGTAAAGTCTATCAGAGACCAAGAGAGTTCAATAAAATCTAATTTTTGCTTTTATTTACGCGGAACTCTAGGCTTTAATAAACAAAATGACACATACCACAGATTTTGTACGTGCCAGTTTCCGCCGTCGAGAGTTTCGACAGTTCTTTGGAATAATGTTCATATAACCGATCGATAAAAAGCGTAGTACCGGTGCAATGCGCTGTTTCGTGAAAAAACAGCGAATTATCGTTATTACCTGTAAACTGTTCAGGTCACTTTGTATCCTATGTCAAACAGAGCTCAGATCAAATGCAGCAAGGCATAAGTACCGTAGGACAAATCAAAGGCCTGAGTGACACTATAGATCTATTTCGAGACCACGATTATGTCTATTAGTGGCTCAGTCTTTATGTACGATTGGAGTACGTCAAAAAAGTAAATGTTTCACGTTCATTATAATGAACCAGTTCTGATACTACGCTGTGAGGTCGGATCTACCTATACCTTAAATAAATAAAGTATGCCATATATATATGGCATCCCTCAACTATTCGTTAAGAAAGCGGCTTGACTAATTCTAATCTGAAAGTCGATATATAATTAAAGACATACTCGCAAAATAGACTAGCTGTCTTGTCGATCTACAAGCGGGCTGCACGGCTACTCGAAACATACTTGTATCTGTATATCATACCTAGATAAACAGTTTTTGCTTTGAGAGTACAAGGGGCACGTGAATAACATAATAGTGGATATATCTTAAATCACTGGCAGCTATAAGACAAACACTAAAAACATATTTAAACTATTCGTTGCCGAACTTCTACATTTCATAATACTTAATAAAAGCCAAATATCAAAGTTCGTACGATATATAGGCAAATATAGCGGCTAGTCTAGTCTCTCTGCTTTGGTTGCTAATTAATTCCAAGAATAGCTGGCATGTGCTATATAAACTATATGGCCAATGCCATGAAGCTACGTGCCATGTCGTACTGTTGGTGCGCAATATACTACCAATAAAAAATTGTCCCAGTTAGCCTCAAAATGTGGTCATTGGAAACTGTTTAGCGCGGTGACAATTTCAAGTCTTAATCAGTAAACTTATTGTTTAGTTACAGACGGTGTAACCCGCCATAAATGTATGTAAACTTTGAGACAATCTTTTTGATTCTCATATCATATGAAACGATTTCTGATATTAAAGAATCACTAAAGAACAGAGTGTCCTTAAAGATTAGAGTATTGTCATTATTATTTTAGAGGAGATAATAGCCACTGTTTGGATTAGGAGACCTGTATTTCAGAGCTTTCAGTCTTTCCAATCGTCATATGCAGCCTATGCCTCACTCACCCAATGACGCATTCGTTTATGCGGTCAATATAGTTCTTGGACACGAAATGGACATGAATAGGGTAAGAAAATAGATCTTCCAGGTTTTCTTTCATTTTCAAAAACAATAATCTGATACCGTACAAATTTACAAAGTAAACAACAAATGCTATTATTCTGTGTTGAATCCAGACAATATTACTTATACAGCGCACGGATTTTTTTAAATGTAAAACTTTTTGTCTCCGTCCTATTAGGGTCTTGCTCAGCACTTTTTGATCGTCTGTAGTTGTTCTTATCAACAATAACATGGCGAAGGTCCGTGTGATCTTTAATCAGGTCAATGCCCCACCGCGGCTGGGCAGTTTGGATTTACACAGTAGCTTTTTGTTCAGTATAAAATAACAATCATGTCAGCGTACTTTACTAACAGAACTAGAATGTATGTTTGTGCTTTACTCTTACCCAGAAAACCTCAACAGGTTGGTCTCCATGCTCAATTACATACGGCATTATTCTGACTCAACCTACTGTGGTCCGTTCGCAAGTAAAATACGAAGTAATATAACACAGTTATAGTTATTGAACCTGAATATACGCAGTCAATGTAATACATCATCTACGACCTTGACCTATTTCATTACACTGTACAACTAGTGAGTAGAACTATTGCACGATCTACACCCTCAAGTTGTACAAAGCGCTACTGTTTGTAAACAAGGAGAATGTGGCCGGACTAGGATTAGAGCTACAAGGAAAAACGATTAGGGCGCCCTCACTGGTGGGATGTAGAAGTCCTTGCAACCATCGTTGGGAAATATCTGGGTTCAAAGACCTTCTTCAGCTATCGGTTGTTCTAATTTGCAAGCGTCACCCCGTATCCTAAGCTGAGCTACATTGGGTCATTACCGCTGACAAAGCCAGGACACGTTCTTAGAGATTTCTAAACGTTCTTAGAGAACTAAACTCTAAAGATAAGTCTGCAAAACTTCCCCTAAACTTTAGGTACTGTTTAAAAAAAAGCACAACTGCGAAGCTGCAGCGTATAAATGGATTTACTATAGTATTAAGGCTCTAGTAAACTGTATGACAGACTTCTTTGCAATCTACGCAAAACCATTTTATATTAATAATATCGTATTTTTGGAATAGAAGTTCATTCCATTCAGCGATGTTGTCAGAAGTATTTGCTGCTTGGGGCAGAGCATTTCAAAGCTTCATATTATGCGTAGTTTAGTCAAATAAATTCAACCGAATGGATGTACTTATTGTACGGTCCTTTTGTTGTGCAAAGACTTCGTGTTGTATAGTACGATGTCTTAAATTAGGTCTGTTACAGAAATCCTAACTTGAGGTGGATGTACTACATCGGCTGGTCTTCGATTACCAACATGGCGTTCTACGGAAGAACAAAGAAAGGTGACACCCCAACGCCTCGAATTACTACTATGCAATTGTACCCAGATAAGCACTGAACATCTTCGATGAGCTCTGAATATCTCTAATTGTCGTAAATGGCATACAACTTCGTGTTCTAATGAATGGTTTGCTAATAAATAATGCTATGAGGCAATGGCAACCGTACCTGGTAAATGCAAAAACGTCTACACCCCCTCTTTAAAAGAAGCCACCAACAAAATAATATTTGAAATATATTTGTACGTGGAAAAAAAGCTAGGCATTTTAGGTAACATGGTTTTATTTCGTTTCGGTAGGGACAGAAACATAACTACTGTGTTAACGTGTAACCACTAGGGCCGCAAATGCATGACGTGAAACAACCGTAAATGAAATATAAGTTATGTATTAACTTATTATTTCTGCGTTCCGAGTTCTACAACACCTACTGCCGCCAGATATTTCATCACGTTACGACGTTTGTCTATGCTCGGGTTCGAACCTAGACCACTAATATTAGACATCAAATATGCTATCCACTAAGCCATCATGGGCATACATCTATTGTATGTCGGTGCCAGATCGAGTCGGCTCGCGCTCACTAATACCCGTCCGTTTGCTCCTCCTTCACATCTACGAATCGGGTCAAAGATTTTATCTAAACAAATAGTATGCAGTGAGTTAAACTGAAATAGAAACTTTCTTAGGCCACTTTGAATATTTTTCTCGCAGTTCATCACATAGGGTAAACTTACATGGCCCAGCCTAAGCAAGGTACCTGTTAAAGCCAACCGACTCTGTTATTTACTCGACATCCACTGGTTTGTTGCGGTGCCCCGATTGTTATAGGAGATTGTAAGAAATTGTTACACTGGTTACGTGGTGTTTCTTAATGATCTAGAAAAGTCCCGCTTAATACTAGCTTTTAAAGGTGGTGCCATGCAAAAGCGCATGAGCTACTCTTATCTCCTTTACGCTCATTCATAAGGTCAAAGAGTAACTATTTACTTTAACCCAACTTTAAAACTGTGGTCCTATTTGATATATTATAGTAAATACTAAGACGTAAGGAAATGATGAATCTACAGGAACCTAACAAAGTGTGGATTGATGAGATCAGTAGTCCACGGCGATTCCACTGGCTTTACTAAAAGTATTACTTCGTGAAATCGACACGAAACGGAAAACGAGAAATCGACATAAGCTATGTTTGTAATTTCCTGAAACAGATTTTGTATGCCGGTGGTACGCTTATTTCAATTAGTGGTTCGAGTATTATAAATATTATTAACAGAGTTACCGCTGTTCCTTAGAAGCTTAAGGGATAGAGTACATTGGACCAGCTCTGCTCCATAATAACTACTACCCTTGCGGAAATATTTGGAGTTATAAATTTCATTGATTCAAAGATAATCCTTCATAGCTTGCTTTGCTTACGTTCCGTGTGGCTTAGAGGCTGAAAAATCGGCCAGAACTATAGTCACAAGATTTACACATTCTGAGACTTCAAAAACGCTTTGAAATATTGGCTTTGGTTTCTTCGGAAACTTTAGGTCGAATGTTTAAGGTCTTAGACATTCCGCTTTTCTCCCCCGTCATGGACTATCACTCTAGTCCTTTTTTTGGGAGTATTACATGGAGTATTCCAAAATATGTATAATCTAAAAATAATCTGCTAATAATACTCGCGGAAGGTGTTTCAGCCTACTTTTCCGAAGCGCATTCGTCATGCAGTGTTAATTCTCACTGTTTTTGTATCGAAGCGCTACATCTCGTTACACACCCTTTTCCAAGTGAAATTCTTCTCGCTTTAGTTAACTAGGGTAGCACTCATCAATATCGTTGGTTAGTGAAACATATCATGAACTATTTTTACATTTTTGTAAACAATATAAGTTTAGCTTGGCTAAAATGCGAGTCCAAAATTAGCCTCGTTAGTCGAAGATCGCATGAACAGTAATAACAACAGAAAAACCTAGGCTTACGTTCTTAAAGATACAAGCTTTGGTCAAAAAGGTTTTACGGGCTGAAACCTCTCAACGCCAATATTTCCTGCAATAGACAGCAATACCTCTGGCTCGGTCGGCTTCAATTCCGAATATATTACGAGTGCACTCTAAACATGAGCAATTAGCGAGTCCTAGGTTCGACTAGCGGGGTACATATCTATTTTTTTTTTTACTGAATCTCGAGGTATGAGCCGCACCTGTTTCACAATATATACTCATGAGACACGTAAAATTCACCTCATGATTATTATTAAATCATCATTGCGAAAATTACCAAAAATTTATGAACCGTTGTTGCTTAACATTATTAATATTCCTCGCTAATAAGTAAAAACTCCAATTTAAAGTCGAATGGTCGCAGTCATTTACTTTTTGTTGTTTTTGAAAATCATTCTGCGCGGTTTTTCCTGCTAGCCTTTAAAAATAGGTTAACCGCATGCATTTCGGTTGCTCCGTGATAAAAAGCATAGAAAAGCACAAAAAGCAAACTTGAGCGGCTCGTCTCGCAATCATGCCAAATTTCGCGTAAAACAATTCCAAAACAACTGTCATAAGTCGCAATCATTTACTGTACTAAAATATAATATAGGGCCATTATTATACTTAACGTTGTGAAAACAAATACCTATGACGTTAGAATCTATAAGACTTACGTAATATACATAGATACACAACTCCTTTTTTAGCATCGTAAATGTTCGATATGATCATGTAAAATTAGTTCTCCAATAAAATACATTTTATTGAGGAACTAATTTTATTTCTCTAAAGGTCATATGTTTAGTTAAAAATAACGGTCTGAATTGTAGTTCTTTATTTTACATTGGCATGTACAAGGCTATTTACAACGAATATATACATGTTATACAATCGTATGATACATGCACTCATAGATTTAAAACTAAAACTATAATAATAATAATAATAAAGAGTCATAATGAGAAGGACAACGGTTATAGATAAATGCTCAGCCACACAGACCATACGCACAGAGACACTCGCGTGTAAACGATACTTCCAATGAATATATGATGGCATATCGTCCTTCTGTGTAATTTTGTTCTTTCTTCGACACGGGTAGAAGTTTTGTGGAGAGATACGGGTGTTTTCTTCAGGTCGACACGCGGTTTAAAATATTGTTCGGTGTTTGTTGTTAGGTCCTTATTAGACGTAACTCCATTAAACACGCAAGTCGTTTGCTTCCCTAATATCGTAGCTATTCGTGTTTTCGTGTTGTTTCCTGTTTCTGTTATCTCCTACACGCTCGTACACGTTTAATAAGCTGCAGCATAAAGCGTCCAAACAGATAAAACAGCCAGTTGTCGCTGTTTGAAGCTACCAGGGTTCTTCCCGTATACTGAACCTATCAGCGATTATGGATTCGACTGCCGCCGCCCTCTCGATCATCATCATCATCACCATTCAAGTCGTGTCCTTCACGCCAACATGGTCAGCTGCTTTTATCATTATCAGGTGTTATCGTCACTACCATCATCATCATCATCATCACGTCTTCCTCATCAATATACTCATGAATCTCCTACTTCGAGTGCACGTCACACTCTTATACACATCGTTTGTTTCGTCACGTTTTTGTGTCTCATTTCGTTCGTTTTAACGTTCTTTTGCGTCCCGGGTCTGTTGCCTGTCTACGAAGTCCTTCCTATGCCGTAATCGCCGCCGCTGCTGCCTTAAATATAGTTTCCTACCTGATTTTGCTCGCCTTCCTATTCCTCGCCACCTACGAAGAGCTGCTGTCGAGAACGAAATATCGTATAGATAGCCTGCCAGAATTAGAACAAAGGAAAAAACACAGCGAGAGCCTACTCTCGATACTACTCTGACCACCCGTACCTCCCACACCCTATCCTTTGCCCCGACCATAACTAAAACTACCTCAATCTAAGGGATAATCTCTCTTTATTATTATTATACAATAGAATATCTCTTGCTCCCTCTCACTCAGATAGAACTCTTCTATCTGCAACAAGCTTCATATACTTTTTTCCTGCCTTTCTCGTGTGTTGTTACTTTTGCGTTGCCTATGTTATTGTCGTATTGTATTATTGTTACATTGATCATAGCTAGTTTCCGTATGTGCTGCCTCCTTTCAATCTGCTCATAATTAGTTCTCTTCGCTAACGCCTCTTGAGCAGAGCAAGTATGCGTTCCCCCTTTTTCCCCTGAACATAGTTCAGCCCTCTTGATATCCTTTTCGGATAAATGGAGGTGCAACTCCCTCATTAGAAACTCAGTCCTGCATCGACAACATGTCTACCAGTTTTGCCATTTTTCATATTAGTTTACTTCCACACAATATTCATTCTAATGATGGTATTGATAGTTTAAGTGTTGCCACTGACTTAGCTTATATATATTTTTTCATCATATCTATGCGTGTATATATATGTATATATATATCGAGAGTTCCCGGCGGCGTTCACGGTCTTCCCACGACCCACTTCCTAATCCTTCCTCCAACCCGATCGCCCAGCTCCTGTTTCATAGTTCCATTCACCTTTGCAGGGTCTACCGAGTCCAATACCTGAAGTTTCTCATATCTTTCTGCTTCATCTTCTTGAGTTTGGAATTTTCATTCTTATGCAGCGCAGAGCGCTACCACCTGCTAGAGGTTACGTTTCTCCGTATTATATATCGTGTCGGTAATAACTCCGTAAACTAAAACAGGCCGTTCGATCTTGGTCGGCTGTTTTTCTTTTTCTTTATGTCAAGTTTTATATTAGACGGATCGCCTCCGCTTGAGCAGACCACTCGTCAACATCTTTGACAAAATCTACTTCAATAAAGTAGTGAAACGAAAGTAACGTGTATGTCCGTGAATTGCTTTATATATATATATATATCAGTATACATATATATGTGTGTGCCCGTGTGTTTCTGTTGGTCTGTGTGTCGTATCTATAGAAAGTCAGCATCACGACAGGTATGGTACTATAGATCGGTCGACAGTGCTAACTGGTGGATCGGTCGATTTTGGTGCCGATGTGTGGCTTCCTGCTGCTGCTGCTTTCAATGCGGCTGCGGTTGTTTTTGCTGTTACTATTGACGGCAACGTTGTTCGGCATCTAATACTGACTTCTAGCTGAAACGGAGCGCGTTGCGTACTCACCGCCGTAGGGCTGGGCACCTGAACGGGCACTGGCACCATAGCCTCCACCGCGGTAAGGTCCCGGAGCACCGGAACCACCCTGAGCGTCCGGATACCCGTAGCCTGGATGGTAGCCGGTACTGTAACCCCCACCGGAATATGAGCCGCCGACTCCGCTGCTGCCCCAACCTGAAGATATTTAGCCACATCAAAGGCCGAAGTCACCACCAGTGCATACGTACATTGACAAAAATCTATTATTTATACAAAGCGAATATGTACTTCAGATATTAGCCATTTCTGCTATAGTAACTATAAAGATTGCCCAATGCTACTTGTTATGTGAACACTTATACCAAGTGTTCACATAACAGGTTCACAAGTGTTCACAAAGGTCAACGTCATAAACGTCAATGTGATGCCTGTACTCGTGATCTTACAGCGGGCACACTTTTTTGGTAACGTCTTTCACCCGTTTTTTTTTTTACATACTTTTACTAAAGAATGCCGTGAGTTAGCATTTCTAGTGGCAGTTTTACCTGAATAGGCATCAGTGGAATAGCCAGGATACGCACTGGCACCTCCATGCCCCCCTTGAGGTTGCTGCCAACCGCCATAGCCAGACCACTCCGAGGAACCTCCACCGTATCCGCGGGAACCGTAACCTCTAAAAATAAACGTTAATGCATTGCAACGTTGGTATCAATTAGTTTTACAGTTATGTAGAGACTATGTAGAGTAAAGCAGGCATGCGTATGTAATATTTCAGTTTGCGCAAACTGCGACTTTATCTCTGTAAAGAAGAAGCTTACCCTCGAGGACCACCAGGGCCTCCGCGATGAGGCCCCATCCCATGACCTCCATGATGGGAGTGGGAAGGCGGTCCCATAAAGGCATCCTTTCTCTTGGCCTTCTCCATTTCAACTTTACTCAAAGCCTTCTTCACCTCCGTCCGTTTACCCTTAATCATATGATGCCTATTGGAATGATTCAACGTAAACCATCAAATATAGTAGCAGGCAGTTTTAGATATATAACTAACAAGCACATAATGCAGATTAATAACTAATGACGAACAAACATAAATCGTACATTAACGTTTGTTCAGAATCCTACTGTAAAGATAGCATTGCCCATCAGTTTACAATAAGAGAGTATAGCATGTATCTGCCGCAAAACATCAACGAACAGAGGGTTATCTAACTTACCACATGCGTACAAACGGTGTAAGAAATGTTAAGTTGGTATGCATAAATAGATTTTCTTACCTTTGCAGAACGACCTTGTCGACAGCATCGTAGTCATCGAACGTCACGAAACCAAAGCCTCTTTTACGACCCGTATCACGTTCTGTTGCGATGATCACCTCTTCGATGGCCCCATATTTGCTAAAATAGGCGCGAAGGTCATCTGTCTCTGTTTCTGTCGAAAGTCCTCCAACGAACAGTTTTTTCACAGACATATTCGTATCTCCCGCCGATTGTTCCCTGCCACGAACAAAAGATTGTTAGCGGGACGATCCCGGAAAGTAACTTATTCCGATTAAACGGTGCCAACGCCAGCTGCTAGTATTATAAAACTTGTTGTCGTCAGACAACACGAGACATTTGACAACTGGATAAAGGATCGATTTGTTTAAAATGGCAAAAACCGCAATAGCTCTTATCTTCTGTTTCACTGAGAAACAAATTAATTTTTGTAGTCGTTAGCTTATATCCATCGGTCTTGGCTTTATTAACGCAACAATCGAAGGCAGAGTAGTTTTCGCAGACTGTTTTTACCTAGGAATGGCCCTCTTTGGTTCAACGGTGCGCTCATCGATATTATGAGGCCTCTCTGCCATAGCATCATCCACCATGTGTGAGTCCGCATACGTTACGAACCCAAAACCTCTCGATCGCTTCGAATATGGGTCCGTCATCACGACACAGTCCAAGATTTCGCCCCAACGAGCATAGTATTCCTGAAAAAAAAAAGTGAGGAAAAAGGAAGAGTTAGCTGTAACTACATGAACCCTAGAAGCGGAAACTTGTAAATGTATGTAATCCGTTCCACTAGAGATGTATATTACTGTACAAAAAACGCATGCTGTGGCTACTTTATTAAAAGTAGTTACAACATGCGTTCTCGAATGATGAATCTCATTTGAATAAAAGCGCAACATATTAGAATACCGGAAGACATGCTTAAAAATGAAAGTAATACGAATAATAATTCAAAAGCCCTCCGTTAATGTTCCCTACCTTTAATGTCTTCTCGGTGGTCTTATAGTCTAGGCCGCCGATAAATAACTTCCGCATATACTCCGGTTCCGTGGAGGAGGTTCCATTCTGAAACAAAAGAAGGGAGAAATCGCAATGCCGCGTAAGGTCATATCTGGATAGAATTTTAATGAAACCTTTTTAGTACATGTTAGTAAATAGGACATAACAGTAAGAGCATATTTTTTTACCAACGTTCTTTAGCCATAGCTTGCAATGCGATAGGGACCAGTCGTGTCATACAATTAGTAGCTTCTGTGGCGTTTCCGCTACTCAGGGGTCATAATGCTATAGCAAATACAACATTAATGCAGGGCCGAGTGTTAACTGCTGGACATCAATAGTTGGCAATTGATAGCGGAAATCCTAACAATTAGAAGAACTCTCAAGACCAACGGTATTTTCAACGTGCAGTACTCAAAGACAGCTCAACTTTCCTCATAGGTGCATAGTGTTTAGTAAAACCCAGCCATATGTCTATCGTACTGCTTAAATATGTAGTTTGAAGTACTTAGCCGGCAAATCAATGTTGGATTGCTGTAAGAAGTTCATGGAAACCAATGAGCTTGTTCGTTTCGATTAATAAGAGGAACGTACTAATCATACAAGGTTTTATACTAATATATACATATATAAAGGCAAGACAAGAAGCCTCATCATACATTTATCAATATAGCAGCAGATATGGAGATTAATGCAATTAAATGCGCATTTGACTAATAAGGCCACTCTAAAACAATTTTTATAATGCTATATTATAAGCACACAACAGGGTACTCTGATACTGAAACGATCTAAATAACTACAGTATTTATTGTTGTTGCCATTGTATCTCACACATATATTAAGCATATAGCATTATAAGATAGTATTATAGAATATATATGTGGTGTTCTTGTCCCAGGTATGTTGCACTTTTCGCTTTTTAGAGTAATAATTCTTTTCAGAGCATATCTTGTTCCGTTTTCCGGCTATGAAATGAAAACACAGAAAACTCGCCTCATATATGTATATATCGCAATGATTACAACAATCATTTTACGGGCTTCTAACAGATATCAGTTTCAAGGATTATCTTCTGGATTAATTTCGTTAGCGGTATAACTATATTTCAGTGTTATTACGACCAATTTATCTCAGCTCAGTGAGCTACTGACCCAGCTACGTAACACATAACCATTCACTTTCACTACTGCGGCTGAGCCCGCTCAAGCAATACAATGGTGGCGGCCGCGAATTCTATTACTATTGTCATGGTGCCCAATCATCACACAGTTACCAATGACACGGAAAGTTGGTCGGATAGAACCCATGGATTGCAATGCGGCAGCAACAGGAGAAGCTCTCGTCACACAAAAGTGCGTGAGCATGCCTATAACGATCATCGTGATGATGGCGGTGCGCTATAGAAGATGAGGACGGTGGCTATGGAGGACCAAAGCCTATTCGGTTTTCATCCTTCGTCACAAAGCTGGATTTATCTGAGACTAACAGCTGGCGGCAGTACTCTGACCATTGTTGTCAGAGTCCATCAAAAGTATTACTTATAGGTATACGCTCACGCAATGTATACAGGCGAGGCAGGTTGGCTTCTTTTGCCACAACCGTTGAGTGAACACTACTGTATGCCGTCGTTTGTATTTTACAACGGAGCGTGTTCCTTCCGCAGGCTAAGAATTGCATGCGAATACTAAGAATGGTTGTCAACCCCCGACTTTGTGTCTTTATCTCTCAGCTATTGCATGTGCCGGCTTGGATTTGGACAATCTTAAAACCTGAATTCCTAAAAAAGAGACACCTGTGTCTCTTTGCCTATACAACGATGCCAATCAAAACACGTGCAGGGATATTATACGACAATTTATTTTCCCAGCTACCATTAGCTTTATTCCGTTCAGGATCTGCTGCCTCTACTATATAGATACCGGAAAGACGCTACCACGTTACTAAATTTTTTTTTGGTGCTACCGTAACGACATGACCAGTGCTACCTGTTCACTAACAACAACTGCAAGGAGACGCCCCAGCTTTTGGGACAATATTAAAAGCTATTATAACGCTTAAGAACAGTTTAGCACACAGCAAACAAATAGTCTAAACTTATTGTTTACGCGGCCGATGCGGCAACCATAAACGAATTTATAACCTTCAATATGCACAAACACTCAACTCAGTGAAAAAGAGTGGCTGGTAGGCGTAGGCTGTTAACTAATAACAGCTTTTATACCCACACCTTGCAGTGGTCAACTGATTCGATAATGCTTAAGATCCTCACGCAATCAAGCTACGTAGACTACCCTAAACAACAAACCAACTAATAAAAGTTTCATAGTACGAAATCTTTAGCGCTGAATCAAATGCAAGGCCATATGGTGTATATACTCAATTTTCGAATGATCAAGCAAAGCTATCTCTGATATGGTGCCGCGATATGCTGGCGCATGCATCCTTTCATGTCGGCAGAGGTTAAAGTTCCTTTACAATTGCAACTAAAAATTTGCTAATTTCTCTAGAAATGACTCACAATCAACTCTGTAATAGACTTTCTAAGATTCAATCAACAGGTATAGAAGCTAGTCTGTTATATATATATATATATATATATATTGCAGACCAATAGCCAACAGAAATGAGTGTCTCAATGCATTTGTCTGTATCATTGAGACACTCATTTCTGTTGGCTATGCATAATGATTTCACAGTATTTTGCAACAGAGGATATTTTGGATCCGTAAAGTTCAAACTTACTAAAGACTTTCACTAATTTCATCGCCAAAGAAAAAATTACTGATAGAGTTAACTGACCCCTGCATTAATTGCGTTGGCTGCTGGCAGTATAGGAAAGGAAAATACAATTATTCAGCACAAAGATTCAATAAAAAACCTTAGCTGTGCGGTATCCAGTAAAGCATTAACGGCTTTTTTCGTACCATTGCTTGCCCCTCCCAGGAATTTGATCTCTAGCTACAGTTGAAATCAATGAATCGATTGCTGCAGTCCTGTTGTTGCTGGAGGACCTTGAGTGACTGATCGAAAATCAGTCCCCCAGTTACCTTGCATCCCCTCTCTCTCAGCGAGAGACAGAATTATTGTGTACGCTTTGCCCGTTGCAGATAGAGATCGTGGCAGTTTCTGCCAACGCTCAGCGCCTTTTCCATTAATACGTACTTATTATGCTGTTCTATTTTGCACATTCAACAACATCCCGCGTTTTATAACCTTAATAAAAATAATAACAACGCTATATACAGGCCTAAAAACAAGGCCGCTACGCTGAGCGGTATTGAGAATTTACATTTCTTTTGTAGTACTCTGCTGCGTCAAAGGCGATTCTGTTCCCGCCTTTAAATGTCGCAGCCTCTACACTGCGCGTGAAGACTGAAATAACGCTTACGTGATATGTAAATTTGCGCTTTTAGCACTGGCTATATTAAAATGTTAAGAGATAGAGGGCGCCTTATTTTTGTTTGGAGATGCGTGCTGTTTTGAGGTTTTGACTTCATCCAATAATAACATGCTTCTCACGTAATAAACACTTACGTACTGTGTTTTTTTTACCTTTGTACTTATGTCTACTTAGAAGTTCCATTTTCACGCACATGTCGATGCGCACGTTGATACTTACAAATCTTTCAATAAGCACAGACTTCTACTAACAGAGGATGTATGCGTGCATCATAATCTATCATTTATAGTTTTATTCATAGCTGTTGCGACAAAACATGAAGAACACAATTAATTTAGACTTACCGAGTCGCCGTTTTCACCCTTCATTGTTGATTTGTTGTTCGGCCGAGTGGAGCGTAATTGGACCCGGCGAGTAACAGTTTACGAATCGACACCGAATCTATAGAGAAATGTCGAGAAATGCCAAACCTTGAGACGATTTGGGAAACGCGATTATCTGCGATAAAACACAAAATGGCAATATTAATAATAAAAGACTATATCATATTTAGAAATGCTTTGCATATTGAATAACAAATCATGTAAGGTGTGAAACGCAGTGTGAATGCGCTAAGCCTGTGTCCAGGCGAACGTATTAATCAACACGCCAAAAAATTAAAAAATTCCGTGCGGCTGCCTGGTTTAACTGAGCGGCTGATTATCATTCATTAAAGGATTTCAGTAATAAATCCTCATTTCACGATTCTTGGCTAAGGTTCGATGGCTTTAGAGATCATTGCAGCACAGAAGAAGCACAATCGAAAGCACCACAAACCGAAATGATTTTCACTTTCACGACGTGTTCCACTGCCGCTGCTATCATCAGCAATAACGAGATTAACAAACAGGTAGGTACTAGCAATCGTTTTAGCCACTTAGTCACTCCGTCAGTCAGCCCACAAAGCCCAACATGAACTTCGAATGGCGTCTCCCAGCAGCAGCGACGATTCCGCCATTAACGTCGCGCCGATAGGACGACTACGAGCTCAACTGTATCTAGAGAATATTACGAGGCTACTATGCGATGGGGTAAATGCAGCGTGTGTGCGCCTTTCATCACTATCGTTATAACAACAGTAATAGTAATAATACGTATAAATTGGTTAATGTATGGAGGTCGATAGGTGGTGTGTCTGTATGGCTTACGTGAACTAACTATGCTATCGCATGTGTGCTGTTTTTCCGTTTCTTAATGAACGTCTGCTCCTACGTTTATCGGTATGCACATATTCAATATATACTAGTAATATTGATAAGTGTAAGGATGATGATAACACCGTCTACCTGCCTTTTGGTTGCGTATGTCTGTGTGGCCGTGCGCCGTCGCGCCTACCTCGCCCGGGATCAACTTCTCGACTCGTTGCTGCTGTTGCTGCTGCTGCTGCTGCGTGTGCCACAATTCCGCTCACCGCTCACTTCAGACCGCCAACAAGGACACAGACGAGTCAAGCAAAGCAACGGCAGGAGACGACGTCAAATCGCCGCTGCAACTAGAAGCTTTAGCGGCCAACGGCGTACAGGGAGGAGACGGAGAGGAACGAAACTAATTGACTGGTTGGCTGATTGGGTCGATGGCTGGTGAACGGCAGTTCGACATAAGACACACATCACGCGGCAAATTTTGAAAGCAGACATTCTATTCTCAGTCGATTCCATGACAGTTCTGTCAATCGTAACATAAAATATATAAAATAAATCGTATAGCTCTCATCTATCCGACTTTCATAAGCACTTGCAAGCAGATGCTCAGATGTTAATAAGTTGAATAATTTATTAATGAAAACCTCAATAATAATAATAATAATAGTAGTATAATCACAACGTATTAAGTGTAGTGATGAAGAAATTGTTGGTCAAAGTGAATTTTTTTGCTTGACGCAGACTGGAAAAGGAATTTATGAGTAAGTGAAAGCCATACTCTTTTTATAATTATCATTATTATCTGAATATTAGTGTCCTGTAATCATTACGTAACTTCGGAAAACATATGTCTTAACTTACCTACTGAATTTCGCTGATTTTCGCCTATTAGTTGATTATTATGTCTTTTTTTTTTTGCATTCTTTATCGAACCTTCATTTTTAAATTTCGGTTATAGATAACTCTGTAGGATATTTAGATCTGCCCTATGCTGTGTTGTTTCTGTTACATCGACTAATCTCGTGTGAGGCCCCACGTAGTCTATCTTTCTGTAGAACCTCGCCCCGCTCTCATCTTCCCGTTCCAAGCCAGGCAGATTAAATGAAACCGTATTAACATAGGTTTGTTGCCGTTCTATTACCGTAAGAAAGCTACGCTACAATACGTTACTGCGGCAGTGATCGGTCTATCTGACGCACATATCCAGCTAGACGCACGCCCCATCAACCGTCTCCCCTCTCGCCCTTCTCCGGGTTGAAACAAGAACGCGTTGTCGATATCCTTCCTTCCCTTTCTTGTCGAGGGTCTTCCGTTAGCGCTTCTGCCGCCATGTATCACCGCACTAAATTAAGCTTTCTGTGTGTCTTCATTTGGGTGGTGGGTCTCTTTTTATTCTAAACGTCTAGGTGATCTTTGTCGTGTCGGCCGGACATCCTCCGGGCAGGCTTTTTTGTGCGGGGCTTAGACCTGGCAGTTCGATAATGCGTCTATTGAGTGTTGTCCCTGTATCGGCCCTCACATCCGTCGATACGCGAAGGATGTTGTTGATGCTGCGACCGTTGCTGTCTGTCTGTATCGTGCTGCTGCTGTTGTTGATGTCGCGCGAATGCGGCTATTCGTTCATCGACCGGTCGTCTGTGAGCTGGCTGCTAGTCGATGATTATTGTTGTTCCCGCTGCTGCCGTAGAAGGGCGATACTGTGCAGTAAATGCGCGGCTGGTTGGTGCTGTGCTGCTTGTAGCGGCGACGGTAATATAGGTAAAAGTGCTGCCGCTGCTGCTGCTTCTGCTGCCGCGGTTGATGCCGTTGGTATTGTTTTTGTTGTGATTGATAGTAGAACTGCTGCTGCTGCTGCTGCTGGTGGAAAGTACACTTTAGCTCAGTGGCTGTGCCGTTGGCGGGGCGCTGCGCTACGCTGTATGGTGGTGGTAATAGTGATGATGACGACGACGACGGGTGCAGTCGATGGTGTTGGTATCGCCAACAGTGGTGCGCTGCGCTGGTTATTTGTCTACTAATTGCTGTGGATAGCTGCCGCTATTATTACCACTACTAGCGAACCGTGTGCGATAGCTGTGGTACGGTAGTTGTGCTGCAACTAGTGCAAAAGCTGCTGCCATAGCAGCTGCTGCTGCTGCTGTTTTTACGTGGTGTTATGCGGGCGACGATCAACTAAACGAATCAGCAGCAACAGCAGCAGCAGCAGCAGCAGCAGCAGCAGCAGCAAACTATAGCTACTGTTGTCAGCGCTATAGTTGTAGCGTAATCTCTGCAGTCGCCGCTGCTTCTAGTAGTGGTAGCAGTAGTCGTAGAGGTGGCAGACAGAAGGGAGGCAGCAAAGCAAAGGAAAGCAGGTATGTTGTTGTTACTATGGATGGTCGTGGTAGGGTGGTAGCTTGATGCTGCTGCTGCTGCCGCCGCCGCCGCCGCCGCCGCCACCGTCGATGATGGTGATGACGACGACGACGACGACGACGACGACGATGATGATGATGGTGGTGGCGGTGCAAAAAGTCAACGATGATGAGTTGGAGAGATGTTGTGCGCTTTTCGTTTCTGATTTTGTTGTTGTTGTTGTTGTTGTTGTCGTCGTCGTCGTCGTCGTCAATGAAAGGCCGTTCGTTGAGTTGTTTCATATAGTATTCATTGTCGACCACCAGTTTTTGCTACACGAGCCGTAGTTAGAATGACTAGAAGCTGTAACAGCCAAACTGCCATTAACTCTGTTCATTTTCAAAAGTGCTGAGTATAAGTTGAGAAACGAGTCTGATTGATTGTATATAACTGAAGTGCTAGCGCAGCTATACCAAAAGTGTTATTAACTATTACAGCGGTCGTAGTCGTAATGCTAGAAGTGAAACGGCAGCAAGTGGTCGTTATAGTAAGTAGTTCAGCTATAGCAGCATTGCTGGCTTGGATAGCTTGGTTCTACTCGACGCCAACGATACCGCTGGCCCAGTCGCCACTGCTGCTGCTGCTGCTGCTGCTGCGAGTTCCGCAAAGTGGTTTTTAGAATCAGCGTATATTTGTTGTAGTACACTATCAGCACCAGCATTATCAACAACAACAAAAACGATAACTGATACGATAGCCAATTTGAAAGATGACCCTGCTGATGATGATGATGATGATAACAGCAGCAGCAGCAGCAGCAACAGCAGCAACAAAGCACTCAGTGGCCTCTTGTAAATAAGCTTGAATTTTATTTTCCGAATTATGGCAACAATCATAGGAGTAGTAGGTAGAAGTTTATTTCGATTAGCACTGTGACCGTAGCTGATGTTGCTGCTGTTACGCGGAAGGACACCAACAATCCGTCCGTCCGTCAGTAGACGTGATTAGCGACGCCTCGACAAGCGATACGTTTGGCTGGACTGTGGCGCTCTGCGTGAGTGACTTAGCCTGTGTAGGTATGATAATCGTATAGTTAGAATGGCACCCAGCAACAATGAGAGTAATAGCAGCATCAACGATTGTTTCTGTATGCATATTATAAATAGCATTGTTGTTATTATTATATGAACATTGTCAGCGAGGACTTGCAGCGATACAAGTGGCCACAGTACCATCACCGCTACTACCGACGGGAGCATTCGATATCAGCTGGAACGTACACTCACTATGTTAGTATTTGTATGCTTTGATTTGTTATGCAGAGCTGCTGCTGCTGATGATACACTGCGAACAGTTGCTCTGTAGTATAACTGGCTGATTTTTTTTTCAATTGTATTCAGTTTAACGGCTCCAGACGAGTACGTAAGTCAAAGTGTATCGTCAGGCCCGTCGGCCGTGTGATGAACAATCGCTATTACGAACCGTGTCCGTGTACTGCTGTAGAACTCAGTGTTATGACTATTATGTTGAGTTTATTGTTTCTTTTGCTAACGATTATTCTTAGCAAGCAAAAAGGCACTAAGGCGTGTCAATCAACCCGCCTATTCATTTTGTCCGAGTTATCCGCCCTTGTGCCATTCACTCGCGCCCGTGGTACGGCTGCTGCTGTTACTATATCCTAGTGACAAGAAAACTTAGATAAATTAGCTGGTTATAAGTGATCGTTTTTGTCGTATCTCGCAATAGCTAGTACTACGATGATAATGATTTTTATCATTATTATGCAAAAAGTCACATGAGTGACTTTTATTTGACGTTGTTTATTTCGCATCGTCAAATCTGTACTACATCTTAAGTCGCGCGAAGCATTTAGAGAAAATAACACAGAAAGTTTTATGTTGTGCGTGAAAAAACCTTCGCGTTCGGACAGGTCAGTTTAGCAGCTTTATACCTCAAAAACGTTGATACTCCAGGACCGGATAGCGATTACCTAAAGTGAGCACCTATTCTGCTTCGAGCAATCGCATGCCTGATAAAGTATGATAAAAGTGTGGTAAAAGCATCGCAAGAAAGAGAAAAAGTGTGTCGGAAATTATCGGTACAGCGCCTTAAAATTGTTTTGGAATTACAAAGTCTTCTGCTACTTGAACAGCATGAGTTCCCCGGACAACCTTCACTGCACGTGGATTTTAAGTGCTAACATCAAGAAGGTAGTACAAAGCCAAAGGCGCGCACTCTCCATAATCTGCGGCGTTCGACAAAGCTTCGCGGAAAAAAGTTCAATGCAACTTAGCCACCCCCTATTCTTCTGGTTGGTCAACGTACTGGCAAAAAGTCGCAAAAAAAAATGTATGGTAAGATTCGAGCAAATAACCGGGCCGTGTAAGGAAATAGCTCTAGCATCTTTTATTTCGTTTTTCTTTTTTATTGCCGGTAACTATTTTAGCCGGCTGCCACTCAGGAAATTGGGGTTATTCGTTAAGATGACGCAGAGTAGTACACAGGTGACAATAGTTTACTTGGGAAGTCGTCTCAAAATTCGACATTTTGTGGTGACATTATTTGACGCGCCCCCGATACATATCTCAAAAACGAAGGGGATGGTGTTCACGTGAGGAGAGTGCCTCGGTGGTTCCGATAAGCCAAGCGCATTGAAGACGAAACCGGAAATGCGGTTATGGTAGCCAACGCTGTAAAAAAAAAAGGCCTAACAACTTGTTTTTCAGTACATTCACATACAGCATTAGAGTTAGAAGCATTAGAAGCACGCGTCTCCAGCAAGGTCGTTGAGATAATCTATAACCAACTTTTCTGTAGGAGTTTCGATGAACTGGATAGGTTTAAAGTATCGCTCTTAGAGCGAGAACATACTAACCGGATCGTAATAGGCAGGCGTGTCTAGCTGTTGGTTTCCGTCACTTTGCAAAATATCGTAAGAAACGCTTTAAACTTTCGGTGTACCTGAAATTTTTAATTTCAACTATTAGCATGGAGGAAGCAGAGATGTGTGTCTTGATCTTGTCCGCTGCTAAACGAGCACGTTTGTCCGATGGGACTGGAAAGCCACCTGGAGTACGTGTCGGCGGCATCTAACGACGCGTTACGTAGAAACGGCATAAGAGCTCTACCACATTTATCTACTAGGACTAGCTTATATTTTGCAGACGATGATCGCCGCTGCAGATCCTGTTTACAAACAAAGTGTGCTCTATATACAGACATGTTAGACGGCAGAGTTACTACTTTCGTAGTTCCTTATTACCCCCTCATATATTGCCCTTTTAGCCAAGGCCGGCCATTTGAGTCAGTGATATTTATAATCATGTCCATGGTTACTACAACAACGTATCCAGAGCGATATATACTATTCACCCGATTTACACGGGCCCTCTATATACCATCTTGACGATTTTCAATGCCTGCTTTCGATTCAACAGTTCGACGCTGAATATCTATGCGCGGGAATTTTTCTATGACACAGACATGTATCTGGTCTGATTGACAATATTTCGTTTTAAGTATTATGCAGACTTGTCTTAAGTAATAAGCACTTATCGATCACGGATTGTAATGTTATTGAACTGCCACTATTACTGGCAACAATAATGGTACCTAACCATAACTAGCCACTGAACACGGTGTTCGAGTCGGTGATCAATACCATAGTGCCGTTCGTTGCAGTGCGTCTCCTAGTACGCTTCAGATTGCTTCGTTGAGGAGCATGCTGGCGGCCTGCATTTGAAGCGATTAGCATCATGTATTTACGTATAAATAGCTTTTGGAACGGCGGGTAGGGGACACGTCGATATCTGTTAATTCCTGCAGTGTCTTTTGGTCTCCAGGCCTTGGATTTGGAACTTTTCATGGGCGCACATCGCATTGTCATAGCCACGTAGAAAACATGCGCGGAAACAATAACATTATACATTAATAGTGATTTTTATCACTCGTATGCATCATCTGTTAACGAGAAATAAAGCAAAAGCTTGGAGATTAAGGGAAAAACGAATAGATAAAGTTCACGCCAGTAATAACTTTTTCTGCCCTATTTCTGCTTTGTTATTATTGTTGCGCCTTTGAGTATAAGCACATGAATCTTGTTCACTGTGTAAAGCACTCAACTATTCGGGCTATTAGAGGCAGAGAGAAAAACGAGCGAAGTTATAGAAACTCATTTCGTGTTGTGGTTAAATGTAATACGCAGATATTATATACGTTGCTTTAAAGCCGATGAGCAAATGGATTTGGAATAGTTGGTTAATCAAGTGGCTTCGTCAAAAGCTGTTACCAATCGCAGAACAGTAGGTACCGCTTTGGTTCTTTACACCTCGTAGTTTTCGTGAACTCTAGTTTATGAATTATTTTACGGTTGGCGGCTGGTTTTCTAACGAACGCTAGATTAATCATCTTTGACCTAAACCAGACAATCCAACTAGATGTATTGTTCCAGCGAGCGTGCATGGGACTCATCTATGGAATGGGTGACAAATTTAGTGCGAGTGTATTGTTAGCTTTTTCTTTTTTATATATTTGTGGATTCATACTGGGACGTCCCCGTAGACCTTTATGTATCTGGCGTTATGAAAGACGAAATTCGATTCATATCTAGATAAAAGTTTTTATTTAGTAAGCATTAAGATGCCAGCGTCAATGGATTAACGCGCTCAAGTCAGTGTTTCCTCGTGTACTCTCCAAATATTGGAGCCTAATCTATGAAGTATAAATAAAGCTATTAGGAGTAATTTAAGTCGTCATCTCAAGCAAACTTTTATAAAGAAGTAAGTCTACAAACCAAAGCATGCTGATGTTGTGCGCGGATTTTCATTACTCAGGCATGAAACAAATCTGTGCTCCCTTTTTACTCTGTTATGTAAATGCTCCATAATAATCAGTGGAGTCTTGTAGCCACCTTAGGACAACACCATATATTGATCGTTGAATAAGAAAATAAACTCATTCACAAAAATCTCGCGCTTTACGCATGTCTAGCTATTCAGATGTTAAGCTATGCGATAACTTTTAAGTGAGAAGTATGTGTTTTTTTTAAATTTAACGGTTCAACGTCTCGTAGAAGCTAACGTCAACTTTCATCGTTGTATTGAAGTATTCTATAACTTGGACTCCGAGATTTTCGTTTCCTATGGAACCTAAGCCGGACCCATAATACTGACGAGCGACGACGTTACCCTTCTGCTATTTCAAGATTTGATAGACATTTCATTGAATTTTGCATTGATTGAAACCTACTACTAATATGTGTCAATATACCATCTGTTAAATCTACGCAGCTAGCCTTTACATAACTCGCGCAAGTGAATGTGGTGAATGCTTTAGTTGTCTGCTATTGAATTTGCATGAAACGCCCGCAACTTAAATCCGTCCAGGAACAGCAGCGACAAAAGCATTTAACGGCGCATTGAAAAACTAGCCTAACAAGGCTACGATGTCTCTTCTAATTCGATTTGTCTGACTCCAATTTGACTGACATATCGGCAAGACAATTTCTAGAAAAATATTAGTTATAATCAGTATGAAACTGTGAAGCGCATTTTGCTTAATAGAAACGTAGCTAAGCCTTTCTCGGCTAAAAGACCAGAGTGAACTGCAAGCAAAGGGGCCGGCCTATTATTCTAAGATAATGTACCTAAAAAAAATACATCTGTCTGAGGTGTTGCTGGCTTATATTGTCCCTAGCAGCACGCACATGTAAAACTGGGGACCCAAATAATGGTGTCTGCGAACACTGTTCTTGTTACCGCTGTTGTTATTAGGAAGGTCAATGTGACCAATGGCAAGTTTGAGATCAGTCGTTTCGTGGTGTTATTGGGCGCCTTCTTCGAAGCTTCTCTTTCACGCGTCCAATCACGCCGACGCGCGGCAACCTACCACTGCGGCAGGAACAGACAGACAGACTAGTGATGTCTGTGACAATGAGCAGCAAATTATACTAGCTGCTTTGGCTATCTATAATTGGCAGTTAGTACTGGAAAGCTTGCCTTTAACTATATGACGATACGTAGTGAACTATACGTAGAAAACAGCATGTATCGGTACCTCAAAATACCAGATGCTTACTACCGCGTGCGTTTGTCGCATTAACGCAAGTGCGAACAGAATCCTTTTTTCCTCCCCTTCGTCTTTTTGAGGCACTGACAGAAATTGCTCGTTAACATATGTCGACATAATACTGAGTCCGTCTTTCTCCGTCCTGCATTTTCTGCTAAAGTGAAGTAAAGGCTAGTAATAAGAGGGAAGTACAAGACAAGTCCTAACAAACGTTAACTCTAGGTATTATTGCCGAAAAGTCATGAACTGAAAGTGTAGATTTGTACGAAACCGGCATACGGCCATAAAACGTTCTTAAAAAAACGATATTCACCGATCTCACTCGGCTGGAGATCTCTCAGTTTGATCATTTGGCTTTCTTTTTTGTAAACCTTTTTTTTGTTGTCGCTAGTTTTATGAAGGAACAAATTAAACTGGTTGGCACAAGCGTAATGTTGTCAAGATCTCATCCCAAGGAGATTCGACAACAGCTCTCTGGAGTATTAGCTATGCGTCTATTGAATTAGTCAAGCCGATTATTCAGACCTTAGACAAATGGAAACCTATCATTTGGTAACTTTTCTTTTTAGAAAAAGATTTTTCCAAGGTAAGCATAATACCTAGTGAGGATACAGGGACAAAGAATAGGTTTCTCTTTCTTCATTGTCTGAAATGATGTGTAGGAACCACGTATTAAGCAGACACGGTAAAGACAATGTCGCTGACGGTAATTTTCTCTAAGTAAACTATCTACATTTTGTTGCTTCGATTTAAATGTTTGTGAAACTGAAGGAGCAATGGTTGTAACATATGGGAATTTCGTTACGTTGTTGTCGTTGTCGTCGTGATCGTAGTGGCCATCGATAATTGTGTTACGGCTTTTGCTATTGATCAACGAGTGACTTTTCTATTCGTTAGTCCGTCTTCGTTGTTCTGATGAATGCTGAGCTGCCTGTCAATGGTAAATGATCCCCATCACAGCCGCGAACGGTTCAGCTGATCTAACGCTGGAGCAGTATGCCCCATGTATATATCTATGCATATAACAGCGACAACAGTAACAGTTCTGTAGCAATAGCTGTGTCGATATTGTTAGCTAGTCATCGCACGTGGTGAAGGTGCGTACGGCGATGAAATGCTGCTGGGCTCTTTGTTGATAGAGCTCTAACGTGAGTGGCTGCCCTATGCTACAGCTGTGGAATAGCGCGATGTGGCGTACGGCTGGGCTGGCGCGCGGACCAATCGACGACATATACTGTAACAGAGAAGGCCAAACAGCAGTAGCAGCAAGAAAGACAACACGGATACATCTATCTATCTATCTATATACACAAACGAATGAACGAACTAACGAAAAAGGCAACGATAGTAATAGACCGGCAGACACGGGACGACTGCCGACACAGAGTGCCGCTGCAACGGTCCCTTTCCGGTTAGACTTGGCGCTACTGCCTGAAAGCCCGTGCTGAAATGGTTTGTGCTTTTTAATAGAAGTTACTGTACGTCATAAGATAACATGAACTGCTAAATTATATTGCTACTTCAAAGGTACTCGTAACAGCTGTGAGTGAACAAAAATAATGCTTATGGTTTTAAAGGCTAGAAATACTCACCGATTACCTTCCTATCCTAACGAGCCTTTATATACAATTTCGAACACAGTGCTGAATGAATTGGCTAAAAACGCATCGCTTCTTTACGTCGTTACTTGGTCTTGGAAAACCGTAAAATTACTAAGAACGCCAATTGTCAATAAAGCAGAACAAAATAGGCTTCGTTTGTATTGTTAATTGGTGAAATGATACGAGTAACTTAGTGATACGCATTATATCTACAAATAGTTTCTTATTGCTGTTAACTGTATTATAGTTTTGGTGATTGGCGATAATGTTGAATGGAGGTAACCGTGAGAAGAAACGACGAAAACGCAGGCCTCAGCTCTGGTGAGGGAACGCCGTTACCAGCATAGTTGGAACAGAAGTACTGGCCGTGACTTGCTTCAATTTACTTGGGTTACGTGCACACAAATATGTATCAAGCATTAGTTAAATGCTCATCGATGTAGAGGCGTGAATCTGACGGGCTGACGCCTACCACCATCATCCTCATCAGCAGCAACACGAAGAAAAGATTATTAATACCTGAGTTTTGCTAACAAAATAGCTTAACTCTTCTTGCTGCCGTGTGTATAACACATCGATAACAGAGACAAAAATAGATGGTAAAGGATAACTGAAGCAACAATAGGCGTCGTAGGCGACCAACAACTTCAAGAAAGGCAGGCGACGCGAACTTACTGAGACGTTGCATGCCCTGAGCAGTTGCATTACCCAAGACGCCAATACTATGCATACAAACCAGCACGACCTCGAGTTAGAAACAGATCACAAAACGCAATAGTTCAATCACTGTTGAAAGGCAGAACTGTCATTGCCATCAGAAATGGAGGCCAAGGCAGGTGATGTCATGTTGTTTTCCTGTGGCTGTCTCAATGTTGAACTTCGGTGCGATTCTACGGCCACAAGCAGCTTTGAAGACGACCATTTGCGGTCTGCGCTGGGCGGTCAACTTATCCTACTCGAGAGACCGCAAAAACGCGTGGTGAGCTTTCCTTTGCACTAGAATTTAATTATATCTAGCATAGTATTTTTGTATCCATAGCTTTCGCACGAGCTCTCTATTGCTTACAAAAGTCGACTCAAAAAACAATATATAGCACACAAGACCAAATTTCAGCACTCAAATTAAATGCGATGAGCGAGCTCTTGTTGAGGTAAAGTATCAGTTTGAGTATCGACAGCCAGTTACCAGCGATATATCTTGCAGACGTAAACTATGATCTTATGATATGTCATGAATTCGCAACGAAATTGTGCATTCATAAGCTTCTAGTTTTTTTTAATTCTTTAGGCTTGAATATTTAACAAGTTTTGTACGCATTGACCTTCCTTTTTCCGTCTGCTTCGTTGCAGGTACACGAGTGGCTCCTTCGTGAAAAGCACGGGATACGTCATTGCTTTGCGTGCAATACGCCAGTGTTTTCGTTTCTAGCCTCAGACTCTCAAAAACAACAGGAAACTCAACAAGAGCCACATCAGGAACAACCTCAAGCACTTGTTGTATCAAACAACCTGAGGCGGTAAGTATTACAAAACCGGAGTATTTTTCAGCTTTCAAATTTATAATCGTTAGGGGACTGATCGACATAGAATATTATGTTCGAAATTTCTAAATGAAAGCTCATAAAACATTCAAAGCTAGCAAATGAGGTGTTTGTCTTTCGGAATGGGATTTGCACATATCTGAATATTTCTTCAAGTTGCAAAGTCAAATCAACCGTTTAATTTAGCTAGGAAAAATACAATAACAGCTTCATTAGTTTAAGGAGAAATTCGCTTTCTTTTGTCGTCTTAACTATATTTACAGAAAGCTCTGTTGGTATAAATATTTGTAGCAATAACACAAAAGAACTTTGTACGTATCACATGTATAGTTAGATAGACCAAAGGTTTTTATTTTCGACGAATGAGCATTTCTTATGTATACGATACTCAATTAAAGAAGATAACACATTTTTTACCTTCAGCGATGAAACATGGATATCAGATCTACGGCGCCATCCTTCTTTCTCGGAGTGCTTCCAAATTTTAGTAGACCCAACCATCGCCCACACTCAGCTTGCTGGCCTTCAAGAAAATGCTGAACACGGTCCGCATAAAGAAGATTCGCTCGTACCTGGCTACATAGAGGGAGTATGTGACTACATATTTTTAGTAGCGTCTGGTACAGCATCAAAGTGTTAATTTAAAACTTGCCCATGACAACCTTATAGAATAATGAGTTAGTGGCGTTAATGCTTGGTGTGCTTTGATAGGTTCGGTCGAAGGTGTCGCAAGTAGTAAAGCAAGTAATGGCAGAAAAGCAATATCAAATAGAAGAGGAGCATCGACGAGCGCTTGACTCGCTCAGGCAGTTAAAGTCTAAGTGCGACCTGCAGTGCAACACGCTGCTTAAAATCATCGAGTATCAGGGTGAGTGAGTGAATGAATGAGTGACGGATTGAGTGCTGCTTTTAGGACCTTGAGTGTGCCGTATACAGGTTCCATGTCAATTGTACATGGCTAAATGCAAGTTTCAGCTTTATCTTCTGACAGACATCAGAATTACAAAAATTATGTTATGTTAATACAACCATAGAAGAAAGAGCATACGTGCATTAATATTTGATTGAGCTTGGCTTTTCTGACTGTTCGTATTGTTACTATTATCGCCGTTTTTGTCTTTTGTCTACAAAAATACAAATTTATCCACAATATCGCATCGTTCTGCAGAAACTGCGGAAGAACGTCGGTTTTCTACAGCTACAACGAAAAGCTCCAGCTTCTCTGTGGCACGATCAGAGTCGATGGAGTCGAAGGCCTCGCAACGTAGTGGCGGATTTGGCCTACGGGATAGAGAATCATCCGGATCTGGAGGAATAACGGGAACAGCCGGGTTTGATGATGACGTGTTTGAGATGCAATTTAACGATGAGGCCATTTACGAAGATGGTGAAGGTGGAATCGAACAAGCCGAGGAAGCTCGAGAAATGGGTGCCGAGGGAGACGGTGACGAACAGTTCGATGATGACGATGAAGTGGTGTCTGCTCTAAGTCAGGAGAGGACACGAAGATCATCAATGGATTTAACACAATACGCAGCTTCAGCACCTATTCAGGTTCCTGTCGATGCAGCTAACTGGGCAAGCTTACGGCCCGAGGAAGAGGGACTCGACGCACGGGAACCGAGTCTGGCGAGACCTGAGTGTTTGGAGGATATCGCTCGTTCTATGAGAGATATCTCTGATCGCATGGTGGACGACCACACAAAGGTAAGTCTAGCTTACACACTTACGAAATATATATTCTTTCCAAGCACTTTCAAAAATATACTGCCCTCACTGCTTGTTTTGAAGTTTGGCACTTTTATCCAGAGAAATATATTGAATTTGAATGGGGCATTGAGGCTCAAGTGGAAGTCGTGCTGATTCTAAGTCATGCAATTTAACAATGTCAGTTAGCTGACACGCAAAAATTCCATTATGCGCTTTGCTCTCTTCTATTAATATTCTTCTTTTATTAGTAGCATTTAAAATACACGGCAGACGCCTGGTCAACTAGCATATTTATAATTATTATTAAATACGTTACAGGTGTTTGGTGATTTGCCCCGACCGCGGTTGTACACGAACCAGTTTTGAGCCAGCAACGTACGTGATATGAGCGTGATAATAAATAAGAAGGCGAAAACAGCAAGATCGGGGGTTTGGCCATCCGCAGATATTGTACCTTGATTAAAAAATACGTGATAGAATCATTAACATACAAATAAATAAGCAGACGAATACACCCAAATAGCAACAATAGAAAGATGACAACGCAAACAACAATATGAATCAACTGAGATGCGGCGACTATGTAGATAATAAAAGGGCGCAATTAATTATGATGATGTGATTAGATTAGTTTATATGAGTCCTCAGGGGAGGATGGAGATTTAGCCAAAACAGCCGTGGGGCATAACTTGTAAGGGTTAACCGATCACTAATAGTATACTAATAATTACGCTGACTATTATTACTAATAACGACAATGTGGAAAAATGCGTGACTGAAACTTCGGAGATGGCGAAATCGCGTGTGAAAATAGCAGAAAAAACAAAACAAAAAAGGTATCTATGATGTATGTCTAAATATATATCATAAACCATATATATAGATAGAAGTTAAGTATAAAATTTGTTACAAATGTAGAGAGAATGTTGCTATTACAGGCATCCACTGCTGAACGCCGTGTGCTTTATGTTTGCTCGTAGATGACACTGGAATATAGCATCCCATCCGCCATCTTTTTGACGTCTTAGTCAATGTTTTTGTTTAGAATTCGCGCTCTGCAACGGCTGACGATTCTGTTTCGGTGCAGATGAAAGCGCCGGAGTCAGAGTACTTAAATTTTCGCAACATAGCGCACAGAGACCGTACAACGGAGCATCATCGTCGGACCGCACGTCGCAGCGAGGCGCTGGTATTCATCAATGAGTTGGCCTGCGTTGCATGCTTAGCTTTGTTTTTAAGTTTGTGTTGTAATAATTCGTTTATTACTTGCATCGCTAGTTAAATTATTTAGTATTCACTTACATATATGTACCTATATTCATTCTTCATTGTTCAATAAGAATATTTCTGTTTCTGGTTTCAGGTTGTTGAGTGATGATTCAACGGAGATCGGGTCATTTCAGTCACTTATTCGTATTCGTTTTTTTGCAAGGCTTTTAAAAGGCGGGTATTTATGTTACGTTTGCTTGCCACAATATTACAATTTCACAATTTACTGACAATGGCTGAATAGCCCGTATTCTATTCAGCGTCTGGCTGTAACAACAGCCGTTGATGTACAGTTCCCTGGGATGCGGGCGCTCCCAGTCTTTTCGCAATACAAAGCATTTTTTTATTTAGCTCTTTTCATTTTTCGTTCTGTGGTATTAGCACTCACATTTACTACTCTTCACACTTTCGATGCTTGCCCTCTAACATTCATTTAATACCCTTCTATATTATCTATTAATTTCTACTGAACATTCCATTCATCTCAGCGTTCAGAGCCTGCCTCCTCTGCAGTGGCCCGACGAGGCCGGTAAAACGAGATCAGCATCTGTCGCTGGCCGGAGCGCGTCATGCGCACGGCTCTGGCCAGGGACTCAACTAGCGGCGTCTGCTGCGTTGACAGCGCCGCCGCTGGGCCGTCATCCGCCGCCAGTAAAGATGTCGACAGCGACGGTGATAAAGGCGTCAGCGACGGGGAGGACAACGACGACAACGACCAGCACAAGGACGACGACGACGATGACGAAGTCATCGAACGCGTGCAAGCTGTTCCTCCTCTGCCACCCCCGCCAGTTTCTTCAGCTCTTAGCCGTCGAGCAAAACTTCGTTTTGAGGTCATGCTGCCGAGAAACGGGGCGAGTGCAGCGGTGGCCGGATCCAGCTTGTATGCTGTAGGCGTAGCGGCCGCAGCCGCCATTCTCTGCAAGTTACTCATTGATTCTGATGGATTCGTAGGTTTAGATGACATAGACAATGACATGGGTGGTGGCAGTGAGCTGAATGAAGTCGACGTCACTGGCGAATGCTGTGGCGGCATTAGCAGTCGACCAGCTGCTGCGGCACTTGCAAGCGCAGCAGAAAACCCGGCAGTTCCAACAGAATCGTCGAATTGTGGTGGGCTTGCTGGTGCTGGATCCGAAGTGTCGAAACCGCTGTCTGGAGAAAATGCTTGTAAACTTCGATGACTACTCTGGCCTGGCAGGTTGTTTGTTACACATCTAGGTCCGAGAACTACAACTGGCTCGCTGTGGTTCCGGTTTATGGTATTTGTCGATGCCTCCCGACTTTGCGTCTGAGTTTGCACCGTGAGCTCACTCGTGAGTGCGATCTTTCTTCGACTGCTCCTTCGCGGGCAGTGGGTATTTGCTGAGCCAGTGGCACTGGACGATGAGGAGAGTGGGGTATTAATGTTGCTACACGCTGTAGTGGGGCGTTTACGGCCTGGATGATTCCGGGCTAAGGTTGCCCCTGCTACGGATGAGGACGATGAGGCTATGGAAGATAGATCGGAGGAGGCGGTTGCGGCGAAGGTTGAGCCTGCTGAATGAGCGGGCGAGTGATTGCTGTGATGGGTTAGGGTGCTAAAAGATGTCTGCTCCACTTCGGCAAGTTGAAGTAGACTCTCCTTAATCTGGTGCATGATACAGGCGTCGAAGAAGTCGTACTTACGACCAGCTGAAAAATATTTTCAATAGTAAATTGCTATGTTAGGCAACAGGAACTTATTTATTTTTATTAAGGATCAGACATATATGTACATATACATACACAAAGTAAAAAAATTTTAAAAAAACTATCAGTTTAAGCGCCTTCATCACTTATAGCACGTATGAATGTATCGACGTACCTTGCATTTTGCTATGCTGCCGTAATAGTCTTTTCCTCTTGGCGAGTTTAAGTAACTGATTTTGGCTTTTGAGCGAGGCTTCGTTTTTGAGTTTAGGATTTTTTTCAAAATGGGAATTTACATGTGCCTCCAAGAGCGCTTTCGTTGAGAATCTGAAATACGCAGAGAGAATAGATCAGCATCTGTAAAAATTATGTGACGTATCCTGGGTTCAGCCTTTACATCGCCCTCGTCAAAAAACTATCGGCAACGCTTCTGCGGTAATGTGTCGTATAATGTCGCAGTGTGCAGGAAGTCATAAACGGAAGCCAATTTCACCGTCCAGAGCTACGAGAAAGAACAGCGCCAAACCATTCTTTAACGGCTCCGTTGATGACAGCAATATGGCTTTTGCGAAACAAAGTCTTGAAGATCTTTTTTTCGTGAACTACCCAAAGAGTTGCGCCCTCCTTTAATCGAAGTTAATGGAATTCTAGATCAAACCACACCAGCTTGTAACTGTCATTATAACGTCGCTACAAAGAGCGAACAGCTCCTAATGTTCTCTTGCAGTTTCATCAAATTCCATTTATTACCATTCAAAATATAACGTATTAATAACGCTGTATGTTTGCACGGCGCCACATCCAGCACTTCCCCCGTACAGTGATTTAATGAAAACGAAAGACTAAGGTTTATTGACTCCTCACAGTCAAATCGCAGACGAAAGCCGCTAGACTTTGTCAACACACGGTAATTCCCGTCAAATTTGAGAAACCGCATGGCCGTAGTTCACGCTGGAAAAGTTTAAATATTCTTTCAGGGCGATCGATGTTGTGCAGTATTTTGCTAGTTAGCTTTGAAGAAAATTTCACTGTCAAGTTAGTTTGGCGCAAAATCGAGTGAGGTAAATAAAGCTGTCTGGAAAATCAGCTTATTTATTTACCAATTGTGTTTTGAAGTGATCAACGTTCTGAAAATATTCGCTCGGCTCGGTTTTACCAGCTTCGCCTTACCTTACGTTAAAAAATACGTCATACTAAATAGCAAAGTCGACTTCATGCTGTTATCAAAACCTCTAACCCGTCCTTAAGTACATTTATGGAAAACAAACTACAATATTAAAGTATTATAGTGTGATCACAGGGGCATCTATACTATATTAGAGGGTTCTGTACCGATTTCGTGCTCCAAACACTAACCTTTGTGGGCATCCGTCGACGATACACTTAAGGGGTTTGCTTCGGGAATGTTTAACAACGTGCTGTTCAAGCCAATGCTTTAGCGTCGATGGGACATTAAATACCTGCAAAAAGGATGAGACCACTGTTCGTTGAAGTAACCTTAAATAATATTGGCCTGTATCGAAGACAAGAACGTCAAAGATGAACGCAAAATATGATACGCAAAAAAACACGTAAAATTGACCTTGAAAATGTTTTTAGGTAACTTTTTGCGGTCTTTCAAAATGACGAAGAAATTGCTTTGTCTAAAAAGACTCACTTTGCAGGCCTCCCAAAGGCAGACGAAAGGGCCTTTATCACCCTGTGCGGCTACATGTGCATCAGCGATATGGTCCGCCAGCTCAAAGTCCTTACGGGCTGAAAAGCCGCACTCCTTCCAGCGGCATGACAAAAGCGGCTTCGGATGAGGTGCAACGAACACTGGAGGAAAGGCTAGCTGGGGCTCAGCTGAAGGCTTCACAAGCGACGTCGGGCCTAAACGAGCCTGTAAGGGGCTCGGACGCGACGTCCCTTTGGCAGTGACTGTGAGTGCTGTGGGTTGCGCTGGCCCAGGCAATAATGCCTTTTCAATGATGTCCAATCCATTCTTCTTCATTTTGTTATTATTAGCAGTGGTATGATTCATATTAATATTATGTTTGCTGTTATTATCATTCATAGCAGTAATATTATTGTTGTTGTTATTATTGTTGAAGATATTGTTATTTTGGTTGATAATGTTTTTACTGTGGCTCCTCGTAATCGAGTAACCGCCATCACGACGAACGGCAGTAGAAGTAGCAATTGCAGAATTAGCAGTTGTCGTCGTAGAGGTGGCACATGACTTGGCAGTGACATGCACTTTGAGCGGGGGCTGGTGATCGACGATGCGATCACACGCTGCGGTTCCCGTAACGGTTGGGGAGGCCGTAGCAACTATCGAAATTGCTTCAGCCGTTATAGCTGTTGAGGTTAACACCGTCGTCGCAACGTTGACAGCTACCGGTGTTGCTAAGGTCGTTGCAGGTTTCGTCATCAGTGTCGTGGAAGCATCTGCGTCGAATAAAAGTGCGTTTTCTGACGGCATTGGTACCGTTTCAGTTCGGATTGTTCCTGTTCTCGTTGAGGATATCGTTGTTGATGTCGGCATGGTAGCTGTGCCTGCTGTTGTTGTGGCCGCTGTCGAAAGTCGCGCGACACTCAATGATCCTGTCGTTGACCCTGCTATAGCAGAGGCGAGCGTCGAGCTGAGGTCGAGCAGACGGGACGAACGTCTTCGTTGTGCTCTTTCAGTGATTGCTGCCTCGTCCGATGAATCGGGCGCCATCGTGGTGGCCGGAGATGAGGCACACTCGGACGATCGACTCGATTGACTGCTCGACTGGCTACTGCTACAGTGGCTCAGCTGCGAGCTGAGGGAGATGCGGGAATCGTCGTGAACAGAGGACACCCCCGAGTCAGTAGACACCGACCGACCAGACAATGGTCGCCTTGAGCGCCACGACTCGCATGGCACTTCGGGGCAGCTCTCGCAGTCTGCGCATCAGAGAAACAACAAAAGAGACCACAGTGCTAAAGCAGATACAAACAGCATCAATTCATTTTCAGGTTCAAGTTCGCTATTCTATTGTATATGCGTCTGTACAAGCTGTCAGTGGTTAATTGTCCCTAGGTGTCTGCTTACTGTACACGTCATATGTAAATAAATAAGTCCTCGTAAATACAATTATCGCATGGTCGGAAGTATTAAACGTACACAAAAGACTACTTTAAGCATCAAAGCCAGGTTTAGATTGAAGCTCACGTAAAAATATCAAAAGTGGCTGCCGTTTGAGGATTTTTACCTACTTCCCAACCCGAGCAAACCTTTGTTACGAACTACATATATATATATATCGAACTTTTTTTGGCATATGCACCGCTCACACAAAAATATTAGCACCTGGTTTAAGTAACCCATTCCTAAACCACACACGCAGTTGACCTTAACCAGAATCTACCTTAAAATCACTATTATTTCGTTAGCTCGGCGGACGCAGTTTTCGAAAGGAAAACGGGCTATCTTTTAGTTGTACGTACACTTTAGGCCACCTTCACTTACCATTACTATCCTCATCTAGGGACTCGTATTCCATAGAGACACGCGAGATCATTTCGTACAGCAGTCGAGCAACCTCCGATCGTAGACTTCTCGCCAGATCGGACGCATCTCCAATATCCTCTTCTTCTTCACTGGTCGTGTCTGGGGCGTAGGGACTGTCCACCATAGCTGCGTCCGAAACATTTTCACTGTCCCGACGAACCGACGAGTCTCGACTGGTTGTCTTGCCAGGGCTTGAAGCATCATCACTGAGGCTGCATTCATACACTTCAGTGTCGGCTCTGCTAAGCTCGAGGTTAGCGTCCTCGGTATCTTCGTCTGAGGCTTCAGAGGGTGCAGGCGGTCCATGTGGTTGTTCGATCAACCCCAAAGGCTGGGGCGAAACGTTTGTGCCCGAATCCGCTGACGATCCGACGGTCATCAACGGGCTCTTCTTCTGATCGATGAACTCCGAATTGGATGGTGGTGCTTTCATCTGGCTGTCTTGACTGGAAGGGGCAGGTGATGCGCAGAAGAGAAGCGGCGAACTAAGAATCCGCGAGATCAGGAGACGCCTCTGCATAGCTTCTTCCCCACACTGCAACGAACGTATGATAAGCACAACAACAAAAAGCAACGTGCGCAAAACATTAGCAGCAACATTAAAGACAAAGCACTGTAAAATACACTTTCGAGAATACTGCACCTATTCAAGTTTCAATCGAGATTTGAGCAGAATTATGCTGATATATTTGCATGTGCATATGGCATTTACTTGCCTTGGGTATTCGAAAGAGAAAAAGCAAATACGATAACTGAATTAAATACTGGACGCCGCTTCTCCATAAGCACTTTCACATGTGGCATCCATATTATTGCACCGTTCTAGCATTTGTTGTCTCGTAGCCGATACGCCAAACCGCCTCAAAACGAATTCTCGCAACATGGCGCCAAATTGTTCAATTCCGCTTTTACCTACTTTAATCTATCCAGCAGAACAAACTTTCGCCAAATTCATTCTGGATAAATATATCTTCTTCTTGTAATTGTACGTACTAAAATTTATATATATATATATAAAAAAAATATATATAATGTAAATCGTGACAAAATTGGTCGTTGATTGTGAGCACTCAGCGAAAAAAAGCATCACTTATACTTGAATTCGCAATTTTAATGTAAATAATGTGTTTTTAACGACTGAAGCGTAGTTAATTGCAAGACTAGCGATGTCGACAGTACTCCAAGTATCAAAATGAACCATTACATTTTGTGCGGCCCGTCCTGGAGTTCAAAGAACTTAGAGGATTTACGGCTTTCGGGCACAGAGTACGGCTCCGTTGTCTAATTTCTTTTGACCAGAATTTCACCATTCACTTACTCCCATCTGATTCGTATTCTATCCTTAAGAACAAACCATGTCTTAGCTACGCATCTAACTAGCTGCTTTTTTTCCATCGCCAGTCTAGCTATAGCTCTGACCTTGAAGGTACGTCATACATGCAAAACAATCGATCTCGTAGTTTTCGAAAACTAAAAAAAAAGAGTCTGCAATTTTCAGATCTGCGTAGTATTTAACACGGAGCACAAGTACAGCCTATGGGCATCGCTGTCGATGCCAGCTCACCGAATGCAGCTGATTGTTTATTATTACATTATAGTAGTGTCCTGTTATTCAGTGGCGAAATATAATGGCGCAACATTTTTTGAAGTGAATGAAATGACGGAGAGCTTTCTGCAGCGTTGAAACGTTGTCACATACGATGGAATTTAGTTCTACATCTCAAATTAACAACGTACAGCAGACGCAACACAAACGTGTTCGTGACGACCAACTGAACTCTCATTCATAGGTCTACGCGGTCATATGATCGTTCCTAGGTTCGAATAATAGTAAAATCGTAACGTACGACTACAGACTAACATCTGCTACGCCACCTGGCCAGCGGATTACCTTGTAAGTCGCGTACTTTCCGTGTACGCAAACGAATACAATTGCAAAGTGAAACACACACTCGCAGCTGAAAGCTGCATTGACGCTATGTAACACTAATTTCCAAGCCGATGAGTTAAACAAAACCTAAAGCCAACTGATAGGAAGGTATACAAAACTAGTACAAATTTCAATTTGGGACCATGTTACCCTACAAATGCAGACAATATATCAACCTTCAATTCGCTAAACAACTACAGTGAGTCGTGTCTTGTCGGCTGCGACAGAAAGCATGAGATTTGGCAATAACTGGTTCGTACATTTTCTTTTCATTTCACAGTCAGTGCTAACTATTCTAAGTAGACTGCAACTATTAAGAACCATATGTAGCTCGGCTTGGCCAGTCGCTCTGTGGGACAGTTACTTCGTCATAAATGTTAATTGAATGCTTTTCGCTATAACATTAATGATCATCACGCGTGTCTTGTAAATACGCTTCCAGCACGTGACACCGTACAGCGCAGAGGCATAGACTAGCCCGGTCCGGTGCACGTGTATCAGTTGGGTTTTCGTAGGCCCTCTTCCCACAACCTGCACGTTTACACGCAGAGGAGACGGTGCTCCAATACAGACAGCATCGCAGCTTTTTTTTCTCAAAGATAAAACGAGCCTACACAAGGCATTAGAACGGCGTGTGGGAAGCCACGGCGCGACCAAGTTGGAATACATATACAGCCTGAATTAAATCATATCGTAATTTTACGTAACCCAAGTGTCGTGAAAATACCAACTTAATTTTTACAATATAGAACACAAAGATATGAATTCACTAAATGAAATTGTCTCCATTAGTTCTAAAACTTTCATCTGGCCAATCGGTAAATATTACCCGAAGCTAGAAACTTTCTGTCACCACCCTCATTTACTATGAGGATAAAGCGAAAACGCCGTACGTCATAACGTTAAACCGCCACACCTCTTCGCAGTGAGTACCGCTGCCTGTAACGATGCAAAATATGAAATAATGGCGATCATTTCAATGTCACTGTAACACCTGCGTCCTCAAAAGATAACCGCTGTTATGTAACGTCCTTTTCTAAGCGCGCGGACTGTGTAGCAAGGAACGTAGCTGACTTCGATGTATGTCAAGAACTCTTGTTTTAACATAGTTCTTTTGATGTTTTCTTTTGTTAGCAGTGAAAACATTTTTTGTACTAATATTTCATATTAGATATTCACTCTGTAACACAAGAAGAGCCAACATCGAAGAGAAATACTGCTAGGTGGTATACCAGAAGGAAGTTGATTTTTCTATAAATCACAGAAATGCCTCAATATAACTAGATTACTGAAACGCAATTGCACAGGGAGTTCGAATATCCTGCGCGTATCTTCTGCAAACGCAGTCCAGGCCACTGCCACATAAGGTCCACAACGTCGACGACTGTCTTTCTGTTTGTTGATCAAAGGTTTCTGCCCCACCATATACAGGAAGAAAATTTAAACGAGCGCAACATATTGCTAATAATGCACAATATGATATTTTGTTTACGACACTACACGAAAAAAAAAGATTCAGGTTTGAAATTCACGTCTGCAGCGTAATACTTGACATCTCTTTCACGACAACGACTCACCGGTTTGCGTTCCGCTATGATTGTCTCTTTGTGAAATAGCGTATGCAGGTGATCATCAGTAGTAACTCACCACACCATTCTTTTTGACTCATTCACTCCTCTTGTGGATACTGGGCGGTAGTCGGATGCGTCCATCAACACGAACCGCAACAGACTACTGTTTACAAATGAAAGAGTAATTGGTGGCTATCCAGGCGTCATTAATAATGATCGAAAGGGTTGGTTGCGACGGGGAAATTTTGAAGAATAGATTTCGGCTGATGTTCCTAAGTTCAACGCTTGAACTCTCCACCCTAACCTGCTACCTAGTGACCTGACCGCGATAACTGCTGATACGGGTCCACCTGCAGGGACATCTGATGCGTGACCGCTGTGATCACAAGCACGGCGGCAACAGCAGCGGCAGCGACGGTGGCGGAAATAGACGAAGCAATGTATAAAAAGCAAAAAGAACGAAGTGAAAAAGACTGCGGCTAAGCGGCGGCGTGGTATTATCACCATCAGCATGATGCCACTTTGGTTACAGATAACTATGCGGCTTCGTTTTTACTGTTGATCGCTGGTCGAGATTGTTACAAGTACAAATGAGCTTGTTCAAGATAATTAAGCTTCACAAATGTGCGCAGTTCATGCAGAAGTAACATAGCCAGGCAAACGATGAGACCTCTAAAGTGAGAAATCTCATAAGAAAACAGTAGTCCGATTTTAAGGACACGTAGTCCCTTGTAAAAGTAAAAAACATAAGCTGGAACAAAGACTCCATAGATAAAAGGTCCGCTTTCTTTAGCTGTATCTGCGTCTAATTTAATTACGCAACATATGTGCACGCCTCGCAAAGTACATTAAGCATCAGAAGACCTAAAATAATGGGCGAAAGATAACTACGAAATCTATAGAGGAACAGAAATTGTCTACATAGAATTTAGCAAGATGCTTGTTAATTTAACATGGTCTTACTTACCTAGTTTATAGATCTTTATTTTGAGTATTAAGCTAAAAATATAATTAGTCCTGTATAAACTTGAAATATGACATGTTTAGTCTCTTAAAAGACTGCGACGCACTACGGTTATATAGATTATAGCATATTTTTTTACGCAGTATATGTAACGCGAGCCTATTGCACGAATGTGACTATGAACGTGCAACCCGGACATTTTGGCTGGGCCTACTGCTCAGAAGCTCACATGAGAGGGACATATAAAACCTTTTTCGTTCCATGCTTAAACAGTCGGCGTTGCAAGGTCGCACATATTCATCGCGAAGCATGACACCGACGTCGTTCTCGAGAATAGGTTCATTTTAGAGAGTTAGATGGGCTCCGAAAGAGAACGAATCTAAACGAAGAAAATACGTTTCGCAGGTGTCAGACGCATCACCCAGGTGCCAGACAGAGCGCTTAGTTTAACAATTCAACAAGTTACGTACCAGCGAATATTTCTACCGTTCATACTCTTCTAAATATTTTAACAGACTTTAGTCTACTTGATATATAGTAGAATAGTTTATCATGAACTTTCTTAGCAGTTACGTTGCGTGTTCGCTCTTTTAAACAGCGCTCTTCCCACACCCGTTCCTACATTTTAGCTACTAACAAGCCCACAAATTTTTCATGTCTCCGCTTTGATTAGACAAGCTAGGTCCGCGTAGGAACTCAAGATTGTGCATACGCATATTATACCCACGATTCGTTTCACCTGTGGCACCTATTTACGTCGTTACGATTTTCGCGTACCAGTTCATCGTTCTGGACAATACGAGCACTTACGTCAAAGTTGTCCTCATAGGCAGAATCGAGGCTTCCATCGGCGTCGGCAGCGAAATTAATTGCTGCCCCTGCTGACGGTGGCACCCGTTGGTCTCCGGACCCATCGGGTCGGACCACCACACCAACGCCCCCTGGAGAACTTCCTCCTCGAACCAACACCATCGCCGCCTCCACCTCCATCGCGGCGCGGGGCTTTGGGCCTCCACGCCGGGGCGCTAAGAGATCCTGGCGATTTCTTTTTAACTTACGCTTCCAGCATGTCTGGAACAATGACAGAAAAAAACGGAATTAGATTCGTATCTAAAAGTATGTTATTAAGCACTATTGGTTAGTGAATGAATAGGAATCGCAGGCGCGTTAATGTTATATACGCAGACCACTATCTGCTGAATTTTACGTACTCGGTCTGATCGTTTTGAAAAATCTCATTGTGCTTTATTTTATCACTGGCAATAATATCATACGTTTCCCGCTTTTGTGTAGTAAGATCTCAACAGGACCCTGACTGGCAAATTATTGAAATATCTAAACAAAGAGCTATTAACGATTAGGACTGGGGCAGATGGAAGCGTATGTTTATGGAAAAAGCGGAGAACAACATCATATGTTGTAACATAACCATCAAGACTAATTTGATTGAACAAATAAGGATGTAACATAAGTGGGTAGTATTTTACATTGGCTATAGCTAGCTAACAAGACTCCACTCCAGAGTATTACTGAGGAGCTATTCTAACGCAGCGAATCGTTCACCTTAACGGAGATTGACTAAAGCTACCAAGGAAACAACTGCGTTATCAATTCAGCAAATACCGAAAACATAACATAAAAAGAACCTGTCGTAATATGCTCCCATTAAAATAGGTTTTTTGTTTTAGGCAAACCTGTGCAACCCAATTGTCATATAGAAATAAACTCTAAATTTTTTAGTATCTACAAGCCGTTTTGCCTCTCAAGACGGAACTCTATATTTAGTATAAGGAATTTATTCACTTTATATAGCAACGTGCTGCTGATGACCAGTGGTAGCGCTCCGTTTAGAGCGGCCATCGATTGCCAACTCTGTAAAGTGACTTCATTTCACTGTTATATTGGTTACATAACGCGGTTTTAGCAGAAATTGGCTATGCTCGAGATGGAGCGCTGGTCGGCAAAACGAACAGATACATTACTAAGGAACAAATAAAACTAGTATCTATATATGAAGTTGTTTTAATTCCTAAAACAGGGCGACATAATGGGCACATCCGTAAGAAATGGAATCGAATGAGCAAAGGTGAAATGATCTTGTCATGCCGGCAACCACTGATATATATCTGGCTGATCGGCTACAAGTTGTCATCAACAATCAGCTATTAGACAACGGGTAATGGTGGCGTTGTCGGCGTTGCAGTGCGAAAATCCCGCCTGTCCAGTTTCACACGTGCAATGTTATAAAACCATAATAATTATCAAGGCATAACCAGCCCGTCCTTAGTTGACGGCGGTTACGGCGACAACGAAAATGACCACGCGAACGGCTTAGTCGTAGACTGATTCTCCTATAAATAAACAACAATTTATTCGTGCGAAGATCAAATTGTCGCCCATTTTTTACGATACAGTTATCTATCCCGTTGTACCATCGTACGATCGTGTACATATGCGCTCATTGAAGAAGTTAACGTAGAATGCTTTTTACAATTAGAGCTGGCTGCAGCAACAGGAGTAAATAATGAAATTTGTAAGTAACGCAATCATCAGCCGCCATTGTCAACAAAAAAGACCACAACCCAAAGGCATTATCGCTATTTTTATTTATAGTTTCCCTGTGCGGGATTCGCTTACCACGGAATAGAGCAGCAATGCGACAGTTTTGCCGTTATATTAGGGGAAAACGTGCTATTCTATTCAATAACGTCTTGTGAAAACATCTTGTTCGACTAGTTGACCCTGCTCGAACTACTAGACCGAAAAAATGAACATTTCTTGAAAGGCTTTCGGAGTACTGTTGAAGCATGTCTTTAGAGCAGCCTTTACCATACTACCGAATGTTTTTGTAAAGCAATAATTTACAGCGATACGGGGCTATACCTGCGGAAAGGGATGATGTGTATGAAATCGGTTTATGTACTGTCGGCTCACACATCATCATTGGTAGATTAATGTGACTATCAAGTATTACTCCTCAACTTTTGCCATTACTTCAGCTGCCAGCACTTATAACTCTCCGACACGTTGAGTTAGCAGTGAGAGTCAAAAGGGGCGCGTAGAGGGGCTCTCGGCGCAACTGTTTTTACTGCTGCGGCTATTATAGTCGCCAGAAGCTTACGCAGTCCGTTTCAATGTTCGGTATCCTCCTCAATAGCATTTACGTCAACATTATACAGTTAGCGTCGTCTGCTATGTGCTGTCGCTGCCAACTATTTACCAATTGCTACTTCTGCTTTAACTAATGCTAGTACCAATTTGGAGCCACGTATCTATTACCCATTTGTTGAAACATGGACTTCACACGTGACAGCAGCACATGGTAAAGCTGCATCGGCGGAAGCCGCAACGACGAGGTATCTGCGGCTCAGGTGGAAACTATGGCATCGACATTTTGCGCTCGTTCTCGCCCTCTTCCCCCTCTCTCTCTTTCTTTCTCTATTTAAAAGAGTTCGTTCGGATCGTTTGTGCGTAATTATATATTATATTGACCTGTACAATGCTATCCGAGTGAGTAGCAGTACAACAGCACAAGCACGTGTTCACACAACATCCAATTGTCTCCTGCGGGATGCTTCAAGTGATTTGCCTTGTGCCTATATGTGATTTATACGGTAACTTGGGTAGGCTTGTACGTATAAAATTTCTACCACTACGTGGTACGACTAGAAGTGTCCGCGCTGTCGCTTCGAACTGTAATACTTTGTACGGCTGGTTTGAACCCACACCGATGGGTGCTTGTCCGACCGCCAGCGAATCAATTTATTTCACGTACGGCTTGACTAGTTGTTGAGCAGTACTATGCTGAACGCCAGGATAATGAAACCAGGACCGCGGTACAGGACACGATAGAAATAAAAGCTGATCGATTGGGAAAACATGAAGCAGATAACTTTGTGAACGGATTCAATTCACCATAAATATTCACACAGAACCAATTGGAACATACACACGTCTAAGTTGAAAGTTGACGAAGCTGCAACAAGTGTAGTTCTCACTGTTGCGCTTTTTCTTTCTGAACAACACTCCTTTAGATACTTTTTTTACTTTTTACATTTTCTACTATTTTAGTGGTGGCCTTTTTCACGCCGTTTCTGCTCGCCGCCGTCAGTTTCATTTCGAGTCTTGCGTTAACTACTGCCAATTACCCTGCGTCGTCTTCTCCTTCTTTGACTTTGGTCAACAACGATGATGACAACAAATACAACAACAACAGCAGCAGCACCAATAGCGATACAAACGAGTCGTTGAATGTTGATGTGTCTGCTTTCTCCGTTCATTTCGTTGTCGGTTTCTTCGTTTACTTTTTTTTCGTATTCTTCTTCTGTGCGAACCTTTCTCTCCTTTAACTTTCTTGGGTTCTTGGTATAGACAGAACGGGCAGACCCATTTGTTGTAGTCAAGGGACAGGATTGCTATCACCGTTGCTGTACCGTTGCTATCGCAATTATCAGCAGCACAGAGTAACAGTTATAGCGATGGCGGTCTCTGCGTTTGCTAACTATAATAATAAGCTATTTAACTATTAACTAGCCAATCAACAAAGTAATGCCGTTGCTTTTTTACATGGCCGGTTACCATGTCAGCGTCGCATGGCAATGCGGTATATTGACGTTGTTGTTGATGCCCTCGTTGTTGTGCCGTTGTCGTCGTCGTGCTTACTGTTGTGGTAAGTTGACACAGATGGTTCTGCAGAGTTGACCCGTAGAAGTTTTTGCGCGCTTTCGCTATTGCTTTTACCTTTCTTTAGCTCTTATTGGTCACTTAATCTGTGGAAGTTTCTACAAGTAGTAGTAGTTGTAGTATTTGTACCTTCGTAGAAACTTTTCCGCCAGCAGTATCGACAACAAATTTCGCAAACGGCTGCTGTTAGCTAGATATACAGGCCTGTGTCTGTTAGGTGCAGTTGCTGCTGCTGTTTGGCCGAACGCCTGGATGGCCAGATAGCGCATTAGGAAACATTGGCGACTGGTCGAGGCTAGTCGTCGATGCGCGAGGGCCATTTGGCACAAAACGGCGACCACAGCGCAGCGGCCGTTGTTGCCGCCGTCACATCAAGCCAGCTACGACTAGAATACATACAGCGAGAAATCGTGGGCAAAGGGACATGGAGGGAGAGCGTGCTGGAGGGAAGGAGAGAAGGCGCGATGACGCCGCCAGTCATAGTACGACTATAGCATGGAGCGTTATCGTATCGCAACCGCCGCGATTGCTGCTGCCGGTGTCGCTGCCGTTGCCGGCTTCGTCGTCCATTTCGCGCGCGTCTCGTCCGTTCGATGTCTGTCCCTCTGTTAATCTGTCTCTCTGTCATTTGTGCGCGGGTGTATTGTGTAAGGGGCACCACATAGATCCATACGCATTACCCTTCTCGGTCTATGGCGACGGCGATATATGGCTCCATCGCGGAATTCATAGCCATGCCAAGCTCTTTCTCCCTTTTCCCCTTGGCTTTCTGTCGCTTTATACAGATCTGCTGTCTTCGAATAATAGGAACGAGTCGCAGATTGTCGTTGCTGCCGCCGCCGCTGTTGTTTGCCTAGCAACGTCAACAACAGAAACATGACACATGAGTACGTGAAAAAATCCACGGAAGTCAAACAATTGGCCTACTAACAGGCCTATGGGGTGCTGATTATTGTGCATGCTGGCAACAGTGACATCAGCATCATCTAATCACCGCTGGGAAGCAACAAGTAAAGCAGCGAGATGAAATTCTGGAAAGCTTATTTGCTTGCACCTTTTGGCCGAAACTAACACCTGCGACCTAGCCAGTAATCAGCTTGCGACACAACTACAGTTAGTTAGGACAACGTAGATACATACGTTGGCTAGGACAATAACTAACAACTTTGTTTTGAGCTGCTGGTTAATTACGCATCGCGTCCAATGAGTGGATTTCTTTCTCCAAACTGCATTCCCATTAAAGTCGGCCTACAGATAACCATCTATTTTTACTGAGTTGCCTCTATATTTCCTGTAAACATATATATGGTAATTAGATTACTTGGGTAACTTGAAAGAGCTTAACTTCATAAATCCTTAAAGGCATAATAAATATGTATATACGATATCAGCATCGCTACAGCACAAGATCACACTGGTGGTTAACATATTGCAATAACAGGTCAGATATAACTTCTTATCATTTCAACAATTTGCAGTGTGTCGTAAACAGTAAAAAATCACATATATATATATATATATATATATATATATATATATATATATATATATATGTAGATGCAAGAAGGAAAGATTAGAAACGAAATATGTTTCACCTACGGAGGATGGGAATATAAGCACCCCGCGTTTCGCATGGGAAGACCTACATATGCCCTACATACATATAGGAAAAATAGCATTGATTCAAGGTTCTAAATTACATGTTGATATTTTAATCAAGTCACAGCGGTCACAAACTATACGTGATCGATAAACTCGAAGAGAAGTAAAACGCGATCTGGAATATTTGTTTACCGTCAGTTGTTTTAAAACCTTACGGTCGCAAAAAACCTTACGTGCGCCGGTTATAGCGGGTAAACCACTATTTAGGAGAGCACGCAAAATTCGACTACAATTCTTAGCAACAAATTATATCAAAAAATACCTATACGCGAAAACAGATTTAATATGGCTTCACGTGACTATTGCGGATGTAATTCAAAATAATACGCACTGTTCTGGGGGGCATGTAGCTCATAAATGATAGTTTCAATAAAACAACAAAGGAAATGGCCCTCAGACTTCGTAGAACGGGGATAAATGTAGGAATGTATATGTGTATATATATAGAAGCAGCAACAAATAGAAGTGCTGGTTTCGACTAGATTATCGAAAAAAAAAACAGATTTGCGTCGCCACTTTTCTGAAGAATTTTCCAAAGCAACCGTCTTTTGCATTAATTTCTATAGCTATGATATGAGGTATTGCAAAAAAACAGTCACAAAGTAGCTCTTCTACTAGGTTTAGAATTCATATAAGTATTAACCTTACACGGAGGTGACTGAAAACCTTTGCGAGACGTGTTAGCAATGGTTTTACTAGCCTGTATTTGATTACTCAAATACTCTTGTGACTGTTTCAATTTGCTTCACCTTGTATTTAGAACAACTCTATACGATTATGCCCGGAAGCATTCGTTGAAGCAGAGCAGGAAATCGCGGGAACAAATTACGATATGACTAGTCCCTACATACAAGCTGCCACGAATGCGCGGTTTAAATAAACCACCAGTATTTAAACAGATTCATTGCCACAAGTAAGTGGTAGCCCAGGCAGAAATCTCTGTGTAACAATGCGATGATGCCCTTAGCGATGCTCTACATGGCACCCCCATCATAGATGTACATATTCTCAAAACATCTATCCCAGTGTGTACATTTTATTGGCGTAGAGCGAATAAATCAGGGGCAGTTATCATTACAATGATTGAATGTCAAATTATATTAAAATGTATTTTTTTTTTTTTCGTCTCGTTGCAGTGCCTAGACAGATAACTTAATTGTAATCAAGCTAAGTTAACCAGTGTAATAGAAAAGCCTACCTGGAATAAATGCTACAAGTCTTACTGACAACGATTTTACATATGTTTTTACTGGTAGAAGGGCGTTTTTAAATTAAGTAGGTGGTCGTGAGATTCTAAGGGTTGCTACACTACAGTTACCATCAATTCGATACCAAAACTAAGAAGTAACATTGATTATGCGTTACTGCATTTATAACACACAGCTTTCAACTTCGATATTGAGCAAAAGCTAATATCTTTTCCGTTGTTGTTCTTCATCTCTTTGAAAATGATTTGTACGTTTCAAGAATTCGACCTTGCTCCATGTCATCGAGTAACGCGCGGAAGCTCATCATAGGGACAAAACAATTCGATGCGGATGTCTTTAGATTAAGCTACAGATATTTTTCAAACGGCATTGGCAAACTAATTATAGTTTCAGATTGAATCCCGCAGAGGTATTTCTGCAACAAAGCTAGTCCACTTTATCCTCACATAAATAAAGAAAGCCAGCTTCCAACAGCATGATCTCGTACGAGATGTCCAAACTCTATTTCTAATCGTCGTTATTTGTATCGTTCCCGACAAATCAACTTGCTTTATATACCCTTGAAAGTGTGGCATGCTATCAGTTCACACAATAGAAAGAGAGGTTAAAGAACACCGGAACTAATCAAGTCTAACCAATGTCAGCTACCTGACTTCGGTAAATGTACATAAGCTTTCTAATACAGAGGTCAGACATCTATATATTACCGTATGTTGACATATCGTCTGCTACATAAACTGTTACGTTCTGTCTGGCGTTTCTTGTCACTACAACGTAGCTTCACCTTTTATGCAAGTCTGTGTTGATGGATAGGATCGCTACAGCCAGATACTGGCCCACTATGTCCAAAACTGCAGCGCCCTTATTCACTTTATTTGTTCCCCCATTCGACACTCCTTCTTGTAGCGATCGTGGCCGCCTCAGCGTCGCCTAATCCATCCACTACCAACTGATCCCCGCATATTCTCCGGCTTTGCCTTCAAGATTGTCCTGCTGTCGGCTTTGCTGCTGATTCTGCTCTTACGGCTGCTGCTGGCTGTGATGTCGCTAAGGCTGCTGATCCTCCTTTAGCTCTTCACGTGCTTCTTCGCAGAGAACTCTACGAAGCTATATACATCTAGCCACGAATAAACCTCCTGAATGATAGTTACTAATAACTATCGAGACCAAAGAACACGGGGCGCTTTTCGCCAGATTAGAAACACGAAGAAAGCTTCATATAGAGGGCAGGCGGGGGGAGCAAAGTTAGCAGAGGTTGGGCGAAAAACTAACGAACCAAATGAAGGAGCCACAGCAAATAGCTTTTGACGACAATAGGAGGAAAAAACTCTGCTACATTATTCTCTCTCCGCCGTTGGACCCGGCCTCCGCCCGATCCCCCCATTTGGTCGGTCGATAGACCGTTTGCTAAAACGGACGCCGTGGGGTACGTAAATATTTTCGTTGTCGGTGCAGCCCGAAACAAGCAGCAGCAGCGAACAAATTCATAGTACACGGCACGAGGAATACTGCCACGGATAATCAGGCTGTTAGATGCTACGCCACCCGCGATAGCAGCAGCCAGAGTATTGGCGACGAAGAAAACGGCAACAACAACAACAAAAGGTAACATTCAACTGTGAATGAAAATTATCTTTGATATTCGCACTGTTATCGTCGTATAAATGTGACAGCAAGCTATTAGTATAGTGCGATATTAACTATTATAAGCAAACTCCGAGATTTGAGCTCGTTCGGATTGTCTGTCCTCACGATCCACTATGGGAAGGGTGTGATCTATGTACGACTGCTGGATAGCGTCGCATGGTACAGCAGGCCCGCACGTCCATACATCTATCGTGCATATACATACACATACTCCAGCATCGAGACGCCAGAAGAGAAAACTCGATGGAATATGCCGTTAAGTTGTCGTTGTCGCACCGGCAGCAATAGCGTTAATGAACGGTGGTCCCAATAGTGGCGGTAGGTGCGCGGTGTAAAAGGGGCCCCTCATCACAAGGTTATGTCTCTGTTCGACAGCGGCAGCCGCTGTAGATGCTGGAAACTTGTGTGTGACTTAGCGTGTTAGGCGTTGCATCCTGGGACTGCTCGTGCTGCAGGGACTACTATTACCTCTACTGCTACAGTGCTGCCACTGCCAAGAGAACTAAGTCAACAAGCACGTATTAGTTAAAACACGAACAAATGAACGAAAGGACACGCTAGTGAGGTTTGCTCTTGCTAGATAGGCAAGCAGTGACAAACAACGGGGAGCCAAGGACCAAGCCACTTCTTCGTAGCTAGGATCGACTGTGAGTAGAAACAGCGGCCATACCATTGCTTTTACAGCGGCCTCCCTCAACCAGAGGAGAACTCCAAGCCGCTGCGTCGCTGCTGTTAGCGATGAGCGAGGCTTTTTTGGTCGATGGATGCCAACAAAGTTGGACGGGTCGTCGAAATAACGAAGCCGCGGGAGCCAACAGAGGAAGCCGCACAGAGTCTGTACGAAAGATGTCAGGGACCAAAGTGAACGAAAGAGAATCGGACAGAGGTTATGGTCTCTTGCCTGTAATCTATATTTCATGCTTTATTCATCCATCTATTCCATTCATTCTCAGCCTATGCGCCCGCGCGCGCAGCTGAGCGCTACTACCAAAGAAGCGCAACTACAGAGCGAACGAGCCAATGAACCGGAGTCCACGGCGTTTCTCTGTCACACCAAGCCTGTATCGGCAGAGCTTCCATGCTTCGTTTTGCTACCACTCGTGGTTGTCTCGCTCGAATAAGAACTCAGCCGCCCTAGGATTCGTGCTCACTACCGATGCGACATACAGACACACCAGCACACTCACATGTAGTCGCAGGCTCTAAGAGACACAGAGACGCGTTCGCGTTCTCAGTCGGAAACACGAACCGCTCGGTCACAGCAGATATTTTTCACCAATGGAAATCGACCCACAAACCTAACAGAAGGCAACAGTACATTCAAATACCAAACATAATAATAGTAATACTAGGTACAATGACAGTAACCGTGGTGCTACGAGCGAAGCAAATGTTGTACGACTCCCGCAACTTTCCGAAATGTCACGAAAACTTGCATATATTTTAAGGCATATCATAGTTCGTATAACGTTTTCTTGCATACTTACTAGACTACCCATTTTTCTGCTTCAATTCGGAGTTATTATCTATTCGTCCATATCTGTTGCCGTTATTGCTGCTATTTCTGCCATGTTCATCGCCGTCAGCGGAATCAGTATCATCAACATCGTAGGCGCGTTGTCATTGGAATCGACTCTGCGCGGATCAAAAAGGGGACGGAAGGATATTACAATAACTGACTTGAGGCGGGAGTCAGTATGAGAGCATGTCCGCTTGTAATGGCGAAAGATGGAACGAAGGTGCGCGAACTGGATTCGCCTCGGTGAACTCTCACCTTCGCTGGCTCTATCGCCTACCTATCTCTTGCTCTACACGATAGCCCGTCCATGGAATCGAACAAACGGAACGAACAGAAGGAGGAGCAATCTGAAAGCACCACGGGCGGATTTTAAAGAAGGGCCTTTCACTTCTAAGCCGTTGCGGTCGTTGTTATAGTCTTTTTCCTTTTAGTCGTCTTTTTTAAGGGTTTCGTTTCATTGACTGCGAAAAAAAAAGAGATCGAGATTCATCTGTGTTCTGTTTACCTTGACGGGGAATCGAGTGGGTGGAGGACATGGAGCAAGCGACAAAACGGTATTAAGTGAGCCGGTGGTAATGGCACTAGACAACGATGACACTAGCACAGGTCAAGCACAGCCAGAAGGCTGAGTGCAGGATCAGGTCATTTATTATCAATAGCAGCAGCATGTCAGCTCAACTGTCCTCTCGATAACGAGGGCCTCTTAGGTAAGACGGGGCAAACGTTTAAGGGGCAATAGGGAGGAGGGTAAAGTGGGACCTCCCCGACTGCATAACTGCTGTTGCTGCCATGAGCGGCCGATAACGGACATCAAACTACGTAGGACAAGACAAAAGCATCGCGTGACCACTAGATGCAAACGAGTTGCATGTTGCCACTGCTAGTCATATCGTCAAAAATCAGCGATAACGCTTATAACTGAGCTCAAGCCACGGTAGTTCATACAGTAGCGCACGAGGTTGACAGAATCAGGGGAAAAGTAGTAAGTTGCGCGTAAATAGCTTGTGTCTATGAGGCAATGTATAGTTCCCATCATGGAACTTTTTCTTCCGTCTGTATAAAATTCCCAACGCGTAACCATCATCCCTTGACTTATCGATTCAGTTATTAATGGTGGCTTAACTAGCTGTTGTCCTTTTGCTACCAATTGTCTAGATCGGCATAACCTTAACCAGATATTATTACAAGAATAATATCCAGCTGATAATACCTAGGATGTATGTTCATTCTATATGCAGCGATAACGCATACATTGCAAACACAGAGAGAGAACTCCGCTACACTGCCTTGCCCGAATCGCTAAAACCAATTCGCTAGGGCTCATAGTTTCTGGAACTTCGTCAGTATTCTACGTAGGATACGCGCTCGACGGTTCCACGGTGGCATTTCCTCACATGGGTGACTCGCGAACTCAAGCGAGAACGAGATGTCGCACGACTATCAGAAGAAAAACGAATCAACAAGAAGTTGTTATAGGTTCTCTCGAATAAGATAGATTACTTAATATTTTATTTCGGTACCTCGTTCTCGTCCTCTAATTCGCATGTACGTATACCTGAAGTACACACGCCAACCGGTAATGCTATCTGCCGGAGTGCTACTAACTAATCTTTTAAGAGCAACGGTTCCAACGGTTTTCCAGGGCCTGCTGTTGTTCTTTACTTCTCGGTCTTAATATACGTTCGCCTTATGTCAACGCCTCTAATTTTTTTCATGAGATTGATTCATTGAAATGAGACCACAACTGATACCGGCTTTGACTAGCACCTGGTCGTGATGATCAGCACCAGTAGCTAACGGGGTCGACAAATGCCCCAAGTCAATGATTTCGACCACCATGCTCTATATCTAGTTCGCTGTGTTCACCGTATTTTTTGCTCACCCAATTTTCTAAGCAATTTAACAATGGCTGACAGTGAATCATCTTGCGTTCCTTCTGCCGTCTGTTGGCCAGTCTCGAAAAACGAGGTGAATCAACCGAAGATTTTTCGGAGTTTTCGGTTCTACGATATGCAATAGCTTAAGCGATGATCTCTTGCGCTGCCATTGCTCTCCTTCTTTTTCACTCAGCCAATGATAATCGTAATCGTTCCTTTTTAGCTTTAGTTGGTCTGGATCAGTGTACGCCAATCGCCTCCTTCTTTCCTTCAGGCACTTTCTTTCGAGGAAAGTAAGCACAAGCGGTTGTGTCATGCGGCTATATCTGGCCGCGAGTCCAACGCGAAACATACCAGCCCGGTGAGCCGCGTCGAGCCCAGAGCAACCCGGACAAACCCGACCTTTCGTTCTCTGCTTCTTCAATTCGATGTTGATGCAGTTCCGTTCCATCGCTGAACGGATGACGATGGAGCGATCCAACGGAACCAGCCAACGACGAGTCAACGACAAACAGCGGTTCGCTAGCCGGCTGTTCTCTGCTTGCCAAAGCAGCAGCACTGGTAGTAGTGATGGCGACAGTCGTTGGAAGTGCAGTCGGACCGCGGCGTAACGCGGAGCACAGCCACGCAGCGCCGTTCGGAAACTCTATGAGCAGCGGATATGGATGCTGTCGTGTTTTTCGTTGTTGTCGTCAGATGGCGACGTCCAGAAATGGCGAAAACGAAGAAAAACGCCGTCACCGACGAGAACGGCCAAGACGCGGATGCTCGTTATGGTGATGCAGGTGACGCGGCGGTGGGCCGCGATTAGCCGTCGGATCACGGAGGAGCTATGGCTCTATCCGGGGCATTCGAGCTCGATCGTTGGAAAGCGGTCGGATTAGCTGTCGTTTGCGCAGGACTATTCAACGTTACGTACCGTCGTTAGCCACGCCATTAGGTCTCGATATTTAGAGATTGATAGCGGGCAAAGGGTTATTGAGTAAAACGACAGAATGTCATATAAGGGAACTCAACATATCGTTATGAGGTGAGCAACGTGGAGGTGCGCCACAGGCTTACGGTCATCGGTGCCACTGGCATTGCTACCGCTGCCACTAATCGCTCGGGTCGTAACGTTTTCTCGAACAACATGGGCCAGACGATGGTATAGGCCGCTAATGCAGCAAAGGTGATGACGATGATGACGACAATAACAGCATCGAAATCGACGCTGCCAAGAGAAACCTTTAGATACGAATGTGAAGTACGAAGCATTAACATCAGCAGCAATAGGTGTTGTTGGTCCTGGATGTCCGCGGTACTCCTGCTGATGTCGATGGAGATGGCCATGTTGATGCTACTAGTGGTAGTAGTGGCATGCCAAGGAGTGATCGACTGATCGAGCTGTTTGAGCAGGCAATGGCAGTGAAGGGATCAGCGCAGACGGCGTCGCGCCGAGACGATTCGTTCTTCAGTCGCACAAATGCTCGCTCGTCGACATAGCGACCAACCAACCATCAACGGAGGCCCCCGGGGGGTACGAGTAGCAGCGTGTACGACAGGCAGGACGGACAGGCCAGATCAGAACATAGGAACAACAGATAGGACGGAGCCATCCATCGATCGCCGCTCGTCTTCAGGTTGTCCTCGTCATTGTCACCTTTGCGCTTAGATGGACTCGACTTGACCTGATGTATAAGAAGTGAGGTCCTCCTGGCTGGACTGACAAAATCGTTCATTGCTCCTTGGATTGTTCAGTATGTTTCGTACGACACTAGAAGGGTAACGTAAAGCAGGAAATTGCGAGCACAAGTGGAGAGACCAGGTCGATAATGACAACCGACAATGGCGAGAAGAAACAGCAGGCTTATAGCGATCTGTTAGTGGCAGCATTGCTAACGGAAAGTTCGCCACCGAATCATCAGCCGATGCCATCTGAAACCCATAGCCTAAAGGCGGCAGAGACAACGGCTGCTATAGCAATAAGCACTAACAATCTGAGGTTCACAGCGAGCAACAATAACAGCAATAACCAAAATGACAAGCAAAAGGTAGAACACTGCCTGGGGCACCAGGGCGTTCTCGAGGAACACGTTTCGTGTCCTGAGCGTTCTACGACAGTAGCGCGTACCACACACGGCCGCTCATGATGATTAGAGACGAAAAGAAATCGCATGCTTTGCGTCGAACAGACGAAAAGAACGAAAGAAAGTTGTAAAACCCCAGAACTTAAATCTCTTGTGGTCGGCTCACTGATGAACCGTAGAACATACCACCCCTGCAGATCATGCCTGCAAAGACTGAGGGCCGTATAACCATAAGCGTCCTACGCTTATAAGAGGATCGTAGCAGTTTTTGATGGTTATGTGCTAGTAATGTGCCGGCGTGCACACGTTTCGAAGGAGTGCGTCGCACTGGTGTTGCCGTCTCTTCTGTTTGTCGGATAATGGCGTCGCCGTATAGCAAGCATAATACAATACACGCACTCTCTGCTATGGTGCATGCAATTATAGAGTATTGGCTGGGATAGGCATCGCGTCGTATGACACATTTGCAGTCATACAGCATATCCATAGCGCCTCCCCTGGGTGTGCAATACAATAACACCGACTAGTGGACAACGGCTGCCTCGTAGAGTGTCTAGATTACGACGGCGTACGATGAATACGAAATCAGCTCAGCGCATCAGTATGTGGAATACTCTGATGTCCTCGGAATATGCGTATGTACCCAGCTGAATCTGAGTAGCACCTATTCAGACGAACAACTCACCATAACCAACAACTTTTGATAGCAAAATGGTAAACTGGACAGGGAACAAAGGAGAGAAACCGCATTTCATAATCGTGAAAGTTACGTCAAATGCAGTGTTATACGTTAGGACGGGGACATGGTTTTCACTGCACGTCTGGCCGTATTTTAGTATTAGTTTGTAAAATTGATTCCTAATCCCCTTTTCTCATTGGCCGCATTTATAGTACGCTTCGTCTGTTAACTTCATCTGATAATGTGACTCGATAGTAGCACAAACGACGAACGGCATTATCATGCGCTGGCAACCAGAATTCATCTGATTAGAACAAGATTTTAACAGACTTCTAGTTTTTCTCATCAGTTAGCTAAGACCCGAAGCCAGAACACCAAACAGCACAGCGGGTGGCGTTCCTGCCGCTCGTGAAAAATCGAAGGACGCTTTGCGCGACGACGCTCACGATTGGCAACAGCTGTGCGCGTTCGTTTATGCTGCTGCATAATGTAAAATCACAGTTTTAAAATTTCTTTGTGATCAAGTAATTTAGTAATAGGCTATTGACTTATTCTAAACAAGTGAAACGCGTTCGATGATTATTGGCCACCTACGCTTGCCCAGAAACGCTCAATTGCGAGCGTACTCATTCCAGTAACTATGCATCTATTCTTACTAGCAGATCTCAGTACCTGAAAGCGGCCCGGGTCATTGACAAGCCTGACCCAACCCTCGGTTTCTACTAGTATGTAGGAAAATACAATACCTTGACAATGATGAACCTCTGCGGCTGCTTTTGCCTCGCCGTCCTCTGCGGTCATCTTGGCGTCGTAGCAGTTGAAGCACCCCTTAGCCAGCTAGATGGCTAGCCATTCTTCAATAACACGTTAGCACAAACGCTCACGCTCAATATTGTATGGGAGACCAGGAACTAGGCAACGCTAGCTGAAACACCAGTAGCGGGTGCAGGAAACAGACTTGAGAGAACTGCACGTACACGACAATACTGAGTCGCTCACGCACTTGGTACTGCTGCACCCATTGTTATAGTAATAACTCGATCTGATCTGATTAAGCCAACCGAAGCCGATCAACCATCACTCACTTGTCATTGAGGGTAGAATTGTAAAGCTGCCAGCCACTGAGGTTGCACGTTGAATCAGATTAGAAGATCGCTTGTAGACTGAAGGTAGAAAAAAAGTGGCTGTTTTGGGGGACGAGGGGGTCGGCAATACTAGCTAAATCAAGATAGGTCAGACACTAGCTTCGCACACAATTCGCACCGTTACGACTATGAGCACGGCCGTACCTTGCTAGATAATAGATGCCACTGAATGAAGCGGACTGCGGTGACGAAGATTCTTTCCCTGTTTTCTTGTCTTCCCTTTTCTGTTTGATGCACTCGAACCAGCTGGAACAGATTCATTTGGATTCATCGGCACTTTTCAGGAGGCACAGGTATATATGCGCGAATACGCTCAAGGCATCCAGAAACGCTCAACGACACGCAGCGCTCGTCACTAGCAAACATTTCTTCTTCCGTTCAGCACTGTTACTATACAATAGCACACAGAGGGCTATCCAACACTCAAACACGCCACGAAACACGCACGCTCCTTTACACCGGACTGAACGCTTTACTCACTTCGGTCAGACTTGACTTGTTTTTTTGTTAGGTATGCTTGTTTCTATCGACGTCTGTCGTTACTAGTTAGCTCCCAGCTAATCGCAGTGGCAATAGTGGTTGTAACACGCGTCGTAACCTAGTCGTTGCCGTTATTAATACTGTGTGTGTGGTTGGGTACAAATTGTTGTAAAGGTAACTGTATTGCTTTGTGCTTTGTTTGTCTATCGCTGCTGCTGGATCCAGCGGCGACCAACGGCACTATGGCATCAGCAGTGACACTATCTCTCGTTACACACGCACACACACAGATACAACATTGATACACAGAAATAGAGGCACTGCGAAACGAAGACCTCCACTAACAGCAGCGACGGCAGCAGCAGCGTCATCAGCAGTTGCTGCAATTGTTATCGCGTTTGTGGTGCGAGCCGCGGACTCGGGTGGCACAGGAGCACGAAGCTAGCGGCTGCACGCTCAGCGAGGCTCGCACACGGTTTACTTGCTTGCCTGCTTACTCCTGATCCTGCTACTGGCGCCGTTTGTACGGTCGTCGCCGTCTTCTTTTTTTTTTTGATCTCTTGCCTCGTTCTGTTTTGTTGTCGGCCGCGGCCTCGTAGAGTTGTCGAACGGTCGCCTCAGCCAGCGGTAAAGCGCAACAACCGCTGTTTCCTTCTGTTGTTTGATGTATTGTTTTTGTTGTTGCTGTTGTTGTCGTCGTTGTTGTTGTACCGCTACTGTCGCTGCTACAATTATTAGTATTACTACTAGCGTTGCTCTAGAATTGCAGCATACACGCACACACGCACACAGATACTCTGTATTGATCTGATGTACAGCGCCAGCCGTCTCTACCGTCACGATCACCTCGACTACCGACTGAGCTGGCGACTACAGTCGCTATCTGTGAGCCGCGGTAGCGATCAGTTCCTGCTCACTTCTACTACAGCAACTCCTGCTGCTGCTGCTGCTGTTGCTGCTGCTGCTGCTGCTGCTGCTGCTACCCCACGCCAGCCAGATCAGCGGCTGCGCTGTAGAGAGCCAGAGCCGTCCAGCTTGGACCACCACCAGCAACAACAACGGCGGCGGCGGCGGCGGCAGCGGCGGCGGCGGCAGCCGCAGCAGCAGGAGTCTCTCTGTGTATGTCTTCTCTATGCTGCGGCTGCTACGGCCTCTCCGTTCTGGGATATTCTCCCGGCCGTTCGATGTGGCTGGTTCTTTCGGACCGTGTGTCGATGAATCTCGATGTTGTGTATATTGCCAGTGTTCGCCGTTGACGCTGCTGCCGCAGCGGCAGCCGCTAACATCCGCCGCTGCTTCGCCTATATATCTGTGTGTCTGTGTGCTTGTCGGTCGGTGTGTGTGTGTGAGTGAACCTGCGCGTACGCGTGTCCAGATAGTGCTTGTCTCTCTGGGTAGCTAGCATGCTGGCCCGCTCTGCGCTAGCTCCGTTCGTCTCTCCCTTCGTTTTTTTCCTCCTCTTCGTCGACGATGACAACGACGACTTTTCGTTCTCTACTTTCCTCCTTCTTGTCGATCGCTTGTGCTGTAAGCGAACGACGAACGACAGAAACAGCGCACCACACGGTGAGCGTTGCCGTTGTCACTGCTGCTGCTGCTGCCGCTCCCAGCTGAAAGCCGACGTGCGGCAGCCAAGCGCAACCGCTCCAGCAGCACTGAGCTAGTCACATTGGCGGGGTACACATACAGCAAGAAACGCTGCTGATGTCGCTAGTCGTATCATGGTATTCGTTCATGTTGATGGCAGTGCTGCTGCTGTTTCCGCCGCCGTATGTGCCGCCGGGGCCGCTCCACAACATCGAACTCCCTCCCTCCTTCCGCCCTTCCCGTATTTACTACTACTCGAGCCGCTATAACCAACAGCAGCATGGGAAGCTCATGGCCCACTCAGATAGCTCGCCTATCTGATACCATGGACAGTTGGGTACAGCTGTGTATAGTTGAGCACTGGAGAGTGTGTGCCTGTCCGTGTAAGTTTCTCAAAAGCTCGATGCACGCTTGTGGCTGCGCGTGTGAATCTTTTTGGAAGGATTTGGGCGAGTGCACGTACTGATGTTGCTGCTGGCGCTCCTGATGGCCTGCCTAAATGAAAGCGGCGGCAGCCTAACGTTTTCGTCCCTTCAGACGTAGCGCACACTTCTGCTGCATCCTCAACCAAACACACCGGCAGCATCGCCACTATCTCCTCTTGGTCCACTGCCGCCGCCGCCGCCGCCGTCATCACAACCAGCTCCCCTCTGTTGTGCTTTCCTCGATAGCAGCAGCATAGTGGCAATAGAACCTGTCTACTACTTCGCCACACAGAGCCATAGAGTATAGTTAGCTAGTCGTCTAGGCAGCCGGGTTGACAGCAGGAACACGCGTAAGTGCTGTTGGTTATTTTCGGACAGGTTGAAATTTACCGAAAGCTTCTACGATCACAGCATCAGTAGCAGCAGCAGCGTCACAAACCAGCAGCATTTCTAACAACATCGCTGGATCCGCCGTTATCCGCTGATGTTCTATGCACTCTTGGCCGCTAACTCTGCTGCATCGGACAGATAGGCAAGTAGACACGCAAGCAAGATATCTCGTGCAGCAGCGCCCGCGTTCGGCAGCAGTCAGTTGTGGTAGTAATAGAAGTGTTTAATGCATGTGCCAGCCAACGAGAACAACGCTCGGTTCGCTCCTTTAGACGCGGTAATCGCCAACTCTCTTTTAACTGTTTCGGTTAGCTGGCCGCGACGAGAGACTAGATGGCGGCAGCAAGTGGAATTGCTCAGGCCCATCTTCTGATTATAACTAGCATCATGCTCGTCATGGTCAGTAGCAGCAACAGTCATATGGGTCCGAACCTAAACCGGGCGACAGCATGGGCTCAAATGTAGCTCACGCTGCAGGCCTGTCTACAGGTTAAAACACCGGTATCGATTGGCCTGCCAGTGAGCCTATCTGCTCTGTAGAAGTTAGACATGTAAGCAACACGATTTGTAGGTTATGGCGCCGTAGGAAGCAGGCGGGCGGGCGGGCAGTCAGGCTGACTACGAATATAATAGCGTCATCGGGACGCAAGCTTACGACAAAGGGACAGAGCTACAGCTGTAGCGGCAAGCGGTAGCAGTCGCCAACAGAAGAAGTCTTAAGCTTCTGCTGCGGCAGGATGGCTTTTGTGATGATAATATAGTAATGCTGGCCTCTTCTTTCCTGTTCGATGGCGGCGATGGCGACTTCTGTGATAGTAACAGCAGCAGCGCTTAATCGCGAGAAGCGTTGAGCAATGGACGAGATCCCGGTTTGATCTATACTTGTATCACTCGACTGTGCTCTGCTCTGCCCGATGTTCCCGATAAGGGGGCTCTCCACTCACTTTTGCTTTGAATCTTCTTCTTACAGGGGCGGTTTGCTGTGTAGAGGCGGCGGCGTTTACGAATTGCGACAAATCGCGAAGGGTTTTTCTGCCACTGGTGGAAGCTCTGCTGCTGTTGCTGCCCATTCTGTTACGATGATTGTTGTAGGAAGCTGTGGTCGCGCAGTACGACGCGTCTAAGAGGCCTTGAAGCGGGTGCTGCACACGATCCTACAATAAATGCTCGGACAGAGCCTGGCGCTGTCGTTTCTAGTGGTGGTGATAGGAGCGCTAACTAGGAACGATGATCAGGGCTCGTCAGATCAAGGACGAAATGGCTGGCTTGCTGGCTTAAGGCAGCCGTACGTAGGCGATACGTGGGCGGTTAGTGGACAACTACGAGAACAACAAACGATGGAACGGGCTCAGTCCGTACGTCGGTCTGCCTGATCTCTGCCTGTTCGATGAGCTGCTCGTTCCTTGTCTCTCCTCCTTAGCTTCTGTTATTGGCCTGGCGTCATCCTTTAGCGCGTCTGTCTTGTTCGTTCCCTTGTTCTCCCTTTTTCTGTGACTAGTGTAGATTCATTTACACGTATGGCTGCAGGTATTGTTGAGCACCTCTTAATAGAGGCTTTAGGGGCAGCGCGACCATTGGGAGCAGAATAGTACATCACCACCATGACAACGCGGAGCAGCCGCAGGCTGTCTATAGGGCGCTCTGCGGCGGGACAAATGAACAAGTTGCCGCGAGTACTTAGTGAGGCTTGCAGACAAAGCAACGGGAATACCTAGCTGCCGTCGGTGTCGCCTGGCGCTTGCCGATGCTTTGGTTCCCATACCAATGGATAAATGTGGAAGTAGAGAGAGTATTGGCAACAACGGAGAATGGGTTTCTCAGCTCTCCGTTCATCGGGGGGAAAGGGGAGAACTGAGGGGATTTCGGGGTAAAGGCCTTCTTCCCTTCACTTTCTATCCCTTGAGTAGGCCCAGCATCAATAGCAGCCGCAGCAATATGAGAAGCAAATCAGTCTACTGCTACCCGAAGACGAGACTATGACGCTGTTAGACCTCTAGCATTGTACCTAACAAGGTCTAATATGATGTCCAATTGGTTCCAACTATGCCTAGTTAGTCGAGTACGAAAATGAGGTATCTCTGTAGTGGTCCTGCTGAGCAACTCGGCAATAGCGACTGTAAAGCCATTGGGCTGGCGCGCTACTGCGCCGCTGCTATTACTGCTTCTGAGGTTGATGCTCGCTCCGGGACTGTCGCTGATTCTCATCTAATATTGATGGTGACGGCAATGGCGAAGGTCATGGCAACCGTGTCGCAATCTTCCGGTGGCCTTCCCATAATGCTTTTCATTGGTTAATGATAATACATCTTCATGCTTTTTCCTCGTTGGTGTCAGTGACTTCTGCTGTCGTTGTGTATGATGGCGAGGCACGACCACTCGCAGCTCGTCGATCGGCACAGCAGCAGTGAGGCATGCTCTTTGCATCTTTGCCCATATCGTTGGTCTTAATAGATAGACAAAACCTTCACTAACCACTGTGACTGTTTTCGTTACATTGCATCGGTGGTTGGCGATGAGTATTTTTGCCGAACCCTGCAGGGCGGATAGGACAGCGCAACGATCTTAACCATCACAGACCGTACGCTGGTGACATTGTATCGATAGCAACAATCAGAGGCTGTCGATCAGGAGGTCGAAGTGAATTCCAACAATCGATTTTGTCCATCCCCTTTCGATCCCTTATATGAGCATGTTCAGTGTGCTCAGGCCACGCCGGAGAGGGAGAAATCTAGATCGGACCCATGAGTCATTGCGGCTGCTCCAGCCAACCACGCAAAGGACACTATGTTCTTCCTGTTTCATTCAAAGTCTTTTCCGACCATTATTGGGACTTCGACTTAGGTTATACCGCATCAATGATACGACTGAATAAATCTGCTCAGAGTCAGAAACCGATTAGCGGATTGCGGTCAGTTGCTGATGACTGCCGCCAATCAAACGGCCCGGAAATGTATTTGAAACGATGGAAAAGAGAGCCTAAAATTAGCAGTGTTTCAATTCGTAAATATGATTTTTTTATGAACGGATAAAAATCAACAAAACACGAGCGAAGCCCGTGCCTGTGCAATTAACAAGCGCACGAGCCTGGCGGAGTAACGGTGCTAGTAGTACGAGACTAGCCGTAATGAATAACAGGAACATCTTTTTCTATCTCTTTCGAGGATAAAAAGCTCGCTCGAAATAATCTTCTCGTCAATACATGACGCAACAATTTATAGCGGTATTAAAAGCGAACTCGTGTTGCTACTATCGCTTCAGTCCCATGTCGCGGTTAGTTACAAAGAATGTATGGGGGTTGTGATTGCAAAAACCGCTCTTGAGGTGGCACTACTCTAGCAGGTATAGCCACATCTACTTCTCTTCATGGTACTCGCAGTAGCTTGATTATATAGCGGCGCGTCTATTGAATTGGTTTTTACACCCGAGTCACCACAACGGACAGCGTTGCAAAGTAGGTCTCGAAACAGCGATCAAACGGGGTAGACACCATTGAAGTCCAGTGAACTGGCCTGATGTTAATCAGTGTCACACGGTATGTCTGGTTAGCATCGATGTGTTTGGTATCAAGCTAGATCCGGTGGTTATTTGCATCGCTCCCATAATGATATAGTGATGTCGACAATCGCAGACAGGAGCGAAGATATGCGTCCCTCTACACTACAACAGTGACTCGTTGAGGAGCATCCGTTGAAATGTTTCTTTTCATTTTTGAGCAGTTTGCAATTTTCAATGCTTCGCATCTTCAAACCACCTATCTGATAGTCATAGTGTAGGCTAAGATGAGGAGTAGGTGGATATCACCATGCGACTTAGATAGGTCAAACAGATCAATGGCAAATGCTACTCAAGGGAAGGCAACAAAACTCGTGCAGCTTTTGGCAATACATTTCAGCCCTTTTTTATATCGATGTACTATGCTTTTGTCAGTCCTTTTCCTAACTTAGTCACTGACAGATATCAAGCTTCTCAAAGTCATTCTACACAAATCAGTCCACGTATGGGGCAGTTTTCGCTGCGTCCAATCGCTCTCACGTTGGGTTTTGTGCCCGCACAAGTAAAGAATAAAGCTGCAAGTTAGGTAGATGGAAATATAAGTCTCTTCCCTAACATTTTTCGAACTTATTCATTTGGCACTTGCCGTCAATTCGATTGCCGCGCATAATCCTGAGCTAACATCTAATGGCCAAAGCTTTTTGAAATCGGAGACTAAAGGTGTTACCATTGTACTACAGTCATTTGAGAACTCATTTGACGTCTTTCGCCTACTGAGTAGATGTAGTAATCGCAGTAGAAAGCTACGTAGGATTGTCGTGGTTTCATCGGGTTCATCGGTCCGAGACGCTGATTCAGCCAAGCGGTTCTGCCGCGAACGAGCTGGACTCACGCGAACGAAGAGAAAATCAGCGAAGATGTGAAACATAGGCATAAAGAGGTGCACGAATAAACACACACGCACACACACACACATACATATAGATGCAATAACACTGAGAAAGACCACAACAGCAGTATACAGGTAGCGCACGTTGCAGCTGATGTTGGGTAGTACGCACACGCTAGAGATTCGAAATCGATTTTCTATATTTGAAGTGTGCACAAGCTTTTCTGTACCGACTCAGTCATCATCATGGCAGTCATCAACTCTCTGAGTCAGCGACTGTCGCTTTAAGCTACTTTATGATATGTCACGCACAAGCCTGTAAGGCACCTACGTAGCTGCGGCTAAAGAAGAATAACTGCAATGCAACTGTTATAAATAGGGACGTACAACTAACATCAAATAACAATACCGCTACGTTGCAAGGTTTTAATTTTTCCGGTGACTTGTCGTTTAGTTTGCGTAGGCTCGTCTTGCTATACTCTTAGTTTCCATACGTGCGTAGCACGCGGGGCTATGCCGGTTTGGATATGATTCGGTGGTCTGATATTCTCTAAAGATCTCTCGTAGCATTGTTGACCTCGTCTTGCCTTCAAACTCGTGTAGACAAAAATTGAAAATCCATAATATTGGTTCATTTAAGATTCATTTAAGACTCTAGCATTATGCTTCATACTGTCGCCTATATAATACGGTGTGTATATGGAGCTGCATGACCGAAAGTTTATCCATGCAAACAAACGTAAGCCATTCTACGTACTATAGGGAATTCGGGTAAAATCGCAGCGAAAGCTCAGGACAGTCACTTTGTTAAGACTTGTACCTTTTGGTAATAGGCACACTGTCCTGTGTGTCTGAACTGCACAGAAAACAATCTGATCTATTCATAATGGTACATGATTTCTGTGACATGTGCGTGTGTTTTCTACACAAACTTGTTATGTTTATATGTATGTGTGTGTGTGATATCTACAGCGTCATCGTAATGTATTTACGCCGCTGGTGTCGTTGCTAACGGTGGTTCGCTGCTATTAAACTATCCAAAATAATCAACATACCAGCAACAACAGGACGTTGACACAGAAGTTACAGCTGTGTAGACGATAACCTGCATCGGAGGACAGTGTGCGCTGTTGCTGAGATCGCCGTGTTGCGCCCTGCCACAGACCAAAACGCCGAAGGATCGATATCTGAGCATATCCCCGCGGCAGTTGATGATTGTTGGTGAAGAAGAAGTTCGACCTTCTCTCGTGCTTGGCCGTCGAGATATAAAAGAAGTACCCGTACATAGTACGAGTTTTCATGCTGCCTCCCTGCTCTAAAGTATCCCGTACCAATGAAACATAGTTGGTCAGCTAGATAAAAAAAAAGTGAATTCATCTGGCCCGCTTCTTAGGTTTGTTTGGCTCCAAATGTACGGCCATAACTGCCAGTCTAAAGAGTTAGCTTCGAATTCTGATCTGACGAGGAGAGTGAACTTTCTCAAAAGCGTTGTTCATTCCGCCCTCTTCTAGCTATTCTACTACTTAGGCCAGAACGATCATCTTCTGGCCACTCGCAGGGTCGATTGGCCGGCCCCACATCACGATAGCCACCAAGATCACCAACCGTCGCCCGTTACTGCGGCAGGCATCGATGGCGTCAGCGATCCACGGATACGACTTCTCTCCCGACGGACGACCGTTTTTTTCGTTTTCTTCTTCCACCGATTGTGCCGAGCAGCTGTTTTGCCCATCTGCGGGGAAGCAAGCGCTTTGGGCTTGGCCAGAAAGGCAGCCCACAGGTTAAGCTGTTCGCCAGTTTCTACCGGTTTTGTCTGTATACGCCATCACGGCAAGCTGCGCGAAGAATACTGCTTGCGTTGCTTAGCGTATATATTCGCAGGAATGGTTGCAGGTAACATTGACCAGCAGCTTAGATGAACTCTGCCTGGGTGGATATGGACATCTGTGCGTCGTTGCGGTAATGCGCATTGTACGTTGAGATAATAGTACATCGATTGTTGAATACAGTAGTCGGTAGTAGCCGTCCTGTTCTTACTCAATTTATAACCGAAGATTAACTTTTGCCTGCCTTTGTTTTTCACAAGTTGATGCCGGTATCTATTCGTCATTCGTTTCGTATGTCAGTAGCGGCAACAGGCTGGTGGCAGCATCTGTCGATATCTTGGCGAATAACCCTGCCTATTTTTCGCATCAGGGGTAGCCCGCCCGTGAAGCGCACCCTCGCTCCGAAAGCGATTGGAAACAAGTTTCCTTTTCTGACGACAAGGCGGTGGCGCCCTCGGTGACCGCTGAAAGAAGGTTAGGTGGGAATATACCGCTTTTACCGGTGTAAAGTGTTTGTCGGACTATATCTCGATGGAGGACTGTTCGATGTCATTTCGGACGCGTGCTGTACAATCATCAGAAACAAAGTTTCTAAGTCCATATAATCAATAAAAAAGGTGATTTTTCTTCATATCGAAATGTTGATTTCATATTACTTTAGAATTTTGTCTACCAACTGATTGCCTCATAATCTCCTCTGAATATTTTACGGTGTACATGATCGTATTTAGAACACGTAATAATTTACCATGACGGTGAAATCTATGCGGTATTTTGATATTTAAAATCGATCGTTAAGGCGATGATAGGGTTTAGTAAACCAAGAATTTTTGCCGGTGAAGAGAATCGTGTTGCAGCTAAAAGTTTACTACTCTAAAAAATACTTCGCAGAGAGTACATCGGAAAATACGCGACTGTGTGGAAACTATTGTCTCAGTTGAGAGACTTGTGCGTGCAAAGTAGTCATTTCGTTTCTGTAACCTATGGTTAAAAAAAAGAATTCATTTTGACTCATCGCGCGTTATTTCTTAGTTTTAAATAAAAATTGCTCAAGAACTGGTCTTTATGACAGATAGTTTAAGCGGTTAAGATTGTGCTATTCAATTCCTAAAAGCTAAACGTCAGTGGAGACGATGAGGCCCTAAAACAAGTTCCTGTTCTAGACGATAATAACGTAACATCTTTTTGATGCGATCGACTTATGTTTCAGTATTCGAGCTCTAGTGAATTTTTTAGCTAAATTATTTGCCGATATTGCAATGACGGGCTAAAAAAAAATACTCACTTAACAATATCGCAAGAAGGGATACGTGCGTTCATACTTACTGCATATTTTCAGTCTATAAAGACTAACCATCGCTAGTTCTTCTCATTTTATATTTCCACTGACAGAAATTTAAGAGAATCAAGAGAAATTTTGAATTAGATATTTTTTTAGTAGTCATTATGTAAAAAGAAGTTCGACGAGTGAGACTGCGGTGGTTAAGCAACGGACGGATTAAATAGTCAGCAGTTTACACGCATACACGCACAAACAAACACAGCAACATCCAAATGTGCAGCATTAGTTTACATAATAATTTGGACCTTCTTCTGTAAATCCTATTACGACAATAATCTCAAAAATACTCGATACCTTTGGAAACATGTATAATTTTTCTTCTCGTTATTAAGCATGTGTATTATCAGCGACATTAATAGATAATCTACCAAAAAATTACTTAAGATTGGCTGGCACGGTACAAGATAAAACAGTAGAGTCTTAATTTTACGGAGGTACTCAGAAGTCTTTAACAATAGTAAAGGTTTTCAGGCAATCTGAAGCTAAAAAATAATGCCTCGTGGTTTTCTTGTTACTTGACATATTACTCATTACTTTTTAAATGACTGACTCAGTTTGACTTATGCTGGGCAAAAAGCGGATTTTTCGCTGTAAATAGGTAGATAACCTCACCTTTTCAATTAAGGTAGCATATCTCTCGCCGTCATATATTTATCTAAGCGATATCTAACAAGTCACTTGTCTTTGTAACTTTCAGCTGTAAAATGTACATCAATTGGGAAGATGATTTATTCACTGAGTTCTATTAGCCGGTAAAGGACTGACTTCGAGTTTTGAAATAATCTGTGTAGTGTTTGACTCGCCTATAAAATTTAACACAGAGTCCGCTTCTTTGACAAAAACAGGAGCAGCAGGATTTATAAGAAACCAAGGCAGGATAAAGGTCGTAAAATATGCTAATAAAATAGGCAGTAATCAAATGCAATTAAATTATAGTCATAACAATTAACGGTAAACAAGGACACTCGGGACTATATTTAGGAAATATCTAATTGTTTTACAAGATATTTACTTCAAAATATTCACCTAGTGGTAAGAAACTTATTGTTGGCTCAAGTATATCAAGTCTTGAATTTCTTAGCTAGATTTGCTATTGTATCATTCTAACCTCAATATAGTGCCACTGAGCCTCTTAAAGTCTAACGCAATTTTTCGTACCCAAAAATGACTTAAAATTGACAGTATTTTAAAATTAACGTGCTGTAATGAAATATTTTTATTGATAATAACTGTAGGTATGAACTAATTTTTGTACGATGCTGCAAAAGGTGCAATTAACTACCTAACAAGTTACTTTAATGTCTTTTCAGTGAGACCTGAGAATACACTAAGTTTACTTCTCATTTCCAATATTTGGCTCGCAAAAAAATTATATTGAAGCAATGAATGGAATTCGACAGTAGTTGCTTCTGGTTAGTTTAGGCAGGATTTAGCACCGATGGGTCTATAATAGCAAACAATGGTTAACAATAACTCAGCGTTTTAAAACTGACATCATACTAGGGTTTTGTTACTTATGTCGATTGATTAGTTTTTTTTTAATATATATACAAAGGTGAGTCGAAAATGCATATTTGATTTTTGATCGAATAAATATGTAAGAATACGCTGTTAATTTCAGGTCATGTTTCAACAATGGAACGTTTAATATTTGTTGATCACCTCAAGAGTAGCTTTCTCAACAGCGGTTCTGAGGATATTTCTTATCATCAAGATTTATTCGCCATTTATAAACCGTTCGCAGCTCAAAGTAGCGATAACATTTCAAAAAGAAAACGAGCAGCATGCGGAGACTCAGAAACAGAACTTAGTGGAGAATGGCCTCTTGATCAAGATATTGCAGACAATCTCAAAAAGTTTGTTATAGAGAATTCGGATGAGTTTGCACGTGAAGTCCTGGATGATGCTGAAAACAGTAAGGCAAAGCAATCGGCGGCCGTTATTCCATCAAGTTACTTTTTTCGAGGTTGCACTTATCAGATATTTTTTAATGAAAATGGGAAAACACAGAAATGTTATTTTCAGAATCGACAGTTTCTTCTGCCGCCACACTCAGTAGGTATTCTGAGTACGTTGAGTCCAAGTTCAACGATCGATATGCTTAAAGCAGCACATACCTTATATGGGTCTGACGGCCGTTTTGATCTTATCGTTATGGATCCTCCTTGGATTAACAAGTCAGTGAAACGACAACGCCGCTACATGACAGCTGATGCGCAGGATTGCCTCTCTCAACTAAAGATTCAAGATTTACTCGCCTATGACGGTCTCCTTATTGTATGGTACACTCATAACATTAGTCATTATACTTATCTCAAAGAGCAACTTAGCGGATGGAATTTGCAATTGGTAGCAACATGGACTTGGCTTAAAGTAACGACAAATGGGACGCCCATTTGTCCTTTAGGTCGAAATTTCAAGAAACCTTATGAGCACGTGCTCCTGGCGACGCGAAACCAGTTGTACACCGAGAAACTCTTTAAGAGTAACGGTAAGATTATTGTGTCTGTACCAAGTGCAATACACTCGCATAAGCCAAACTTGGAATGCGTTTTGGAACAATTTGATATTCACTGCAAACGTCTCAGGTGTTTAGAGCTTTTTGCCAGGACGCTTAAATCAAACTGGGTGTGTTTTGGTAACGAAGTTATTAAGTTGCAGTGCGTTGAAGTGTTCGACGTCCTAAACTAGAAGTCTCGTTAAACGTCATTAGGTAAACATTGTAAATGTGTATTAATAAATTATTAAATTGTATACTCGACTACCTATTAACTCAGTGTGTAGAAAGTTAGAAATCAAAACGCCTTAGTACTGCTATTCTATAAGATCCGTTTATGTTTTTGAAATCTAACACTGGGAGCCTGTTAATAAAATATGGGGCATGCACTTCTATTAATTTATCAACTACGGATTAATTCTATATTGTCCGCAGTACATACCACCTTTATTTGCGATAATATAACATTCTATATTAATAAATGTTTGCATATATATACACTTTTACTCAAGACAATATAAAGTTACAGTCCTTGGTTTGATGATAGTAACACTTGTGAGTGATGCTCATCCAATAAGAGAGCGATTTGAGGTCACTGACCTCAGCCATATTTTATTAAAAAGAGCTCGATTGCTTAACAATCCGGAAAGGTAAACTTCACATGCAAGTTTGGCTTGAAACAGTAAGTTCCCGCAAAGTCATTTCACTCCTTTGATAGCGGGCCCAAATTAACGATAACCGCGTGCTGCAATGACAGGACCTCGTACTCCCGCTTGTTGCCTTGGATTGTTTGATTGGTATACGTGTGTGTTAAACGGAAGCCGATCTGAAACAATCGTTCAAGAACGGATGATGTCCAGTAAATAAGAGACATATGTTTGTGACGTCAAAGTAACATCACAACAACATCAAGCCGATCAAGCAAGACAACGACTTACAATAACGTTGCTGCATTGCTGAGGCGTAATCTGCATCTTGAAGCCCAACTTGTTACATCGCTTGAAGGTAACCACACTGTAAGAAAAAGCGGTGAGGGTGAAAATGAAAAATTAGATATCTATGTAACTATACATTTACTTTATATTCACATACAAGATACATATCACTGATAGCTCCATATATTTACTTAATAGGTGACAGTTAATAATTACGTGCGCGTACATGGTACGTACGCACTTGAATTTTGAGGAAGCTAGACTCACAAATGATTACAATGAGAACAAACAAATGATAGTCTAGTTATCGTCACCGTTATGACCTGTTACAGGATTGTAAAAAGCGCAGATGGGGCAAACCTTTTGTTATTTCGATCGTCCATCTTATCCGCTGTATCATCATATTCGGCGGCGTCATCTTTGGCGGACAGGTACATCGTGCATGACGGCAATGCTATAGCACTATTTGTACACGTCACCTCCGGAAAAATGAGACCAGTACCCGTGGGCGTGCCTGGGTGGCCCTCCAGCGGAAGCAGTGCGACCGATACCTGCAAGAACATACGCGCTCCTATAAAGTACCTCGGAAACTTCTATGTGCATGCTAATTTTCTATTTGAGCTTCTTTCCGGTCGGTTCATATAACCTACTTGAACGAATGTCAAAACATAAAACGTTGTTATCTTATGAGTTTAAATTTCCTGACGAATAGGTCACCGAAATAACCAAATACTATGACTATATACTCGGTTTACAAGGAAAAATGATGTTTCATTCTTACGTCACTCAAAATATACAATACAGTATCTATATTGGAATTGGTAAAGTACAAATAAGTTTAATTTAGATTTTTTTAAAAAGGCCTAATAATCTTGCGAATACCTCATGAGGCGTTGGGTTAGTAACTGTAAGTTCGATTGTGACCTCCCTTCCAGCAAGAAGTTGGGGACACGTCTTTACTCGGACTTCCGGTATGTGATAATAAGCTGACAACTGAATCTTGAATTTGACTGAACCAGGATTATATTCAGGCTTACATAGCGAATGCGTGCAATCCTTACACCTGTGAAATGTAAGGCACCTGAGCATCATTGAATACCTGCATCTAATGTAGACTTTCTTTTCAACAAATATTTATTTATTACATGTAAACACTTATCATATAACCCATTACGATCCAACAGTTGTAAAGTAGAAGATAACACATGTCAAATCTGACATTTAAAAGTTTTAAAAAACATTTAGAAGTATATACCTTTGTGATTTTTTTGTGAGTAGCTTGAGATTCTTCATCCGGAGGTCAGCCATCCTGGTAGGTTGTAGTTCTGGATTGCTAAGTCGCATGCGAATATTGGTTACTTCATCGATGTTGAGGTTGTTCAGAAACCGCTCCGGCAGATCATCTACTTCCTCGCTGGCCTCTGCCGCAAAACAGCCTTCGGCAACCTTTTGCGACTCTCTAAGCAAGCGCAGCAAATTCAGTTGAGAATGAAAATGAAAGGCTTCATGGGATTTGGCTCAGGTGTATTAGAGGAGACCATCATGAGTAGAACCTCAACAACCGTATGTATTTCTGGATTATCTAACAGGCTGAAACATAATCTAGGTAACACCAAAAGTAGATATTTTAAAATAATCGGTGTCCTTTTTTACGTATTGTTCAGGTATTGACAAGCGACTCACTTTCGTGGTGTCACTTGTAGGCTCATGTACTTCTTTGCGACAACCGTCGCAACGCCGTATTTGTCACTAATATAATAACCACACTTTTGTGTAATCCTCCGCTTGTCCTTTTCAAGCTTCTCATTATGCGCTACAATTCGATAATATTCGCAAAGCTGATGAACACGATCCTGGTTGGGCGCCTCGAGACGGGGCCATCCACCAGAAGCCATAGGTTGATTTTTAAGACCCTGCTCATGAGTAGACCACCTGTTGAATTCAGCAGCCCGTAGGCAAGTAAGGACTAGATTTGATGAAAAGAAAAATTTTATCCTTATTATCGTAAATAAAAACTAGATTTCACCGTCCTAATCAAGTTAAATACATTTTGCGAGAAATAGTTATCATATTCTGTGCTCAGATAAATTAGTAAGTAGAACAAAATAGAAAAGGAAACACGTACCGTCTACAAAAATCGGCAGTATGTTATAATTCTTCTCTTTGCTAAACCCAACCCAATTCAACATGTTGCTTGCTAACTATTCTATATTAAAAAGAGATTCTGTGTAGTAAACAGTTTGTTGCTCTAGCCTCGCCGGTGTTCAGTCACGCTAAGAAATAACATACTTCAACCTATACAATTATGATTCCAACGGTCATATATATATAGCAGCTTAACTAGAAGTAAAGTAGTGGAGAATAGAATGTGTAGAAATGACAAACTATAGACATTTATTACGGCTCACTTGCATGAGTTGCACATCAGGTAATAGCCTCGTTTATTGACCATGATGTTCGGGTCATCTTCCGAAGGAACTTGCTGTGTTACCCCACGGCTATAAAGTGCAATACCGCAGCACGGACATTCAAAACACGTTGTACATCTGGAACAAATCGCAACCATTCACGAAAAGTCATTTTCAACCTCCTCTATTGAGTGTTAGGCCCATCGTCATAAGTTTCACGTCACTATTAACACTAGTAGCTATCAAAACCGGCACATCCTACCGCCGTCTAGTGCATACGCTTCAAAATTAACAATTCGAATCTAGAGTTTTAATTAAGTGAAATAGTACTTACACATTTTTTTTAATGCGAGCTTCAGGGGAGGGCATGAACTCGAGGCAGTTGGGACAATAATGCGTATCCACCTGTGAACAATCAATTAACAAACTCATGTTATGTTTGGCTTTACAGCCTAATTGACTTCTATGATTAACAGATAAATGTAAAGAGTGTATTCAGCATGATTGCTTATACTTCTCACTGCATGCGGCACTTCAGCAATGTGGACTATCACTAAAGCAAAGTTAGTAACAATTTAAACTTTAGACTTTCAAATGTAACTAGCAAAATTGCCACTAGTGGATGTTGTAAACGTCATACGGTGGGTGTTAAACATTTTCATTAACTAAGTTATGATATATTAACGGCGTCTCCCAGGTATCAGTTTGAAAATTAAGAGAAGTATCATCGGAATCACTTGTGTACCTCTAATGAATTTTGTTGTAGCCGTGCCTAATATTTCAGGTCAAGTGCGCCTATATTATAATCATCATTATTATACCAAAAGAAAAAAAGTCTCATTTGGTATCATACCTATTCCCTAAATTACTGATTCAGTCTCGTAAGTCGAAGTGCATTTATTAGCTATAAAAAAATTATGATAGAAATCTCTGCCTGACGATACTCAATTATATGATACCAAAATATGGGCAGGCCTCCTTTATTGCTATTGTAGAGTAATTTATGTGAGCGAGAAATGTTATTGGCGAAATACCACAATCGATAGATTCCTACAAAAAAAAAGCATTAAAAAGTGCCTACATGTCTTGACCTCTCACATAACTGTATAGTTCAGTCGCCAGTCAGCTCAGTCGCCGAACGCTTAGCTGAATTTATCAAGCAAAAGTCACACTATATAAAGTTTAGTTTTTACGAAAATCGGTAGCAAAGGCGCCGGCGTCTTCTTAGTCTCACCATATACGTGTCAAACTATAAAAAAATGCTTGTCTTACAAACCAGACCTACTCAACCGTACATATGCTAATGCTGAATGTTTTAGCTACCCACTTCATGAGATACACAGTCGCCACATCTTAGCTTGAAGCAGTACTTGCAATAGAACAGGGTAGTGAGCGATTTTCGAGCACCACATGTACAAATGTATTGCACATTTTGAGGAAAGAAAATCTCCATTGTTATCACCGAAAGGTACTTATCACTACGCGTTAGGAAAACGTATAATAGCCTCAAATAAACTTAGACAGGAATCCAAAATGACAGCCCCTTCCATGTATACAGCTGCTGCGGGCTACATTATGGAACTTTATACGACCTACCAAAGAGGCCGGAGGTATACTTCAACGTGTGTATAAACAAAAACAGAGGAAGACAACGATCTAAAAAGGAACAGCAATTTCATATATCCTCATGTGGACAAATACTATGTATATTATGCGGATCGTGCTCGCTTTTGTCACATGACGAGCAGAATACTGTTTGAGCTCGCCTAAAATTTGTGTCCGCCTAATACTTATTAGGCCGTAGAGCAGACGATTCTGATGAGCAATCGGTATTTGGTGAACTGTCCTAGGACATGTAAACGTGACTAAAAAGCGAGAGGGAGACGAGGCTAAGCCTCATTTGAATTGCCTGTGTGGCGGGCATGTTTTCATAATAACATAACTGGAAGTATCAAAATGAAATAGTTATTTGTCTCTTGATGTAGTTAAGCTTCGATGGATTTCAGATGATGATTTCCTTACTTCCAAAATCGTGTCAATATGATGTATGACATCAATCGGGCTGCTTATTGATGAGGATTCTGCTCGATTTAATTTGTAAACGACCAACATCATGACAGTAACGATAAATTTTAAAAGCCGGTTTATTTTTGCGTTTTGATCTGCGCTGCTTTGGTGGTTCTATTCAAGAGAGAGATCAACAATAATTTTTCAATAGCGAATATTATAATCATTTTAATAATCTTAGTATTATTCTAAGTGTACATAAGTTTCAGGAAAAGTGCATAAAGACATCCGTTGGTTATCCTATTCTAAGATGAAACCTAAATAGGTACTTTTATATGAAACACATAAATGAGGATTTATTTTTTCAATAAATTCCATACATATAACGAGGTGAGTATTGAGCCCTCGGCGGCATAAATCCTAAATCAGAATTTTTCACTAAAATTTCTCTGTGAATCTAGTTTTCAAAAAGTACTACAACTTCTTAGGAAACAAACCGAAGTGCTAGCTGATGTTTTCGACCATAGCTCTATGTTCAGTTCTCATTCTCAAAATGCTTGTTTATACTATGATAGAATTTTATCACTGAAAGTATTATTTCTTTATTCAGTAACATGAAATCTATGATTTTGAACTTCGACAAGGGAACATGCATCTTTTGTTTTATTTTTAAGCGAAAGATAAACAGTTTTCAAGGGCTGTTCAAAGGTCATATTGGCGTGCCATAGGCAGCAAATCCTAAATCCCTTAATATAACCTATTTACTTTTGAAATGTAACTATATTTATTTGCAACATGGTCCTGTTGTGGAGCAACAGAAACTAATTTAATGCCCGCAGGAGGACTATAACTAACGGTTGGAGATTAAAGATGTTTAAAAGAGCTTTGAATTATTCTAGAATTTCGACCATCCTCCATTTAAATATACCTTTTTTCCTCGGAAGAACAGAGGCTGTATCGCATTTTAGGAAGTACGGGCTTTACTATTTGCCAAAGTGCCAGCTTTCGATGAAACACCTCTGCATACTGTGCTTGTTGAGGCTCACGAATGCTTTTGGGAGGCCTTTTTTTAGGAACAAATGTCAACTTTTGTGGATATATCATTTGGTAAACATCCCTTAAAGTCTTCCAATAGTTCAAATATATTATGAGTTAGCAGACAGAATAAATTACTAAGTATATTAAGTTTTTTCCGGAAGCCTTGAATTTTGCGATTTCATTAAGTGATTTTTTTCGATAGGCAAAGGCTTGGCCAATGCAAGAACTTATTGCTTGTTTCGCCATTGGCCAAGCCTTTGCCATACAGTCACCTATTGTCGAAAAATTCGTTTACCGAGTTTCATTGCCAACAACATAATGCCAGTGTTTGAGATACTCAATATGAAACATGGCATTGAGTTCTGAGGGTCTGTTTTATGACGTTAAGTTCAAGGGTAATCTTCCATTCTGCCCTATATTATTAACTGCGCATGTCTGTTGTTTCATGTGTGCCTTGTTCAGGTTAAACATATTGCATTGACGCAGCATCGCAGAACCTTAAATTGTATCAATATATAGAGAAGTACTTTAGCTGTGAATAAAACGGCGAAATAGAGTCTCTGAGGATTATCAGTAACTAATTTGGATGTGCCGGAAGGTGATGGCATTTAGAAATTGGGTGCATTTAGTGGTCGTCTTGTTACAGAGTTGCTATATTATAACAGTGGCTCTGGGATAAATTGCTCTGCTTGGGATTTTTCTTGGAGAAACTTTCTTGCATATGAACTATTAGTTGTTAGCTGCGAAGGACATTTTTGCTGTTAGGCGTAGTGTTGCAAGCTATGTTTTTGGTCACGTTGTGTGAAAGAAACGGTCGATATTCAAATATCCCTGGACGGTTAAGTTTACAGTGACGTATTTGAACGCGTACGCCTGCCTACGCAGCAAACTGTTACAATTTATTACTGCACCTGTAGAAATCTAACCACCCAACATAAGTCTCGAATACATCCTTTATTAGGCGTATGTGATTTTGATGGCTACGCCTTAATTGTGCTTTATGCGAGTACCACATTTTGTCAATCCTGGGTTTTCGTCCGTAAAAACTTGCAATGTCAGTGGAGCTCTCCAATGCAGTACCATCAGTTTACCTAGCTGAGAAGCTACTTAGGGACCCTGTCCCAACTGTACTCGTTTGGGGTCGTAGCGATGGCATAAAATCGGATTTAGTAAGTCACGTTCTCAAGTATAACTATGTCCAAGTACTCGAGTCAGCTGTATGCCATCATAGGTATGCTGTTGGTCCATCAAAACTGCGCGCGTAGTTTCAAAATGTTTCTTCATCTTAGGATGAGCCCAGCGATCCAGCTACAATGGGTGACACGCGAAAGACTCGTAATCTTGGTGGTCTTATTCTATACTTTATATATCTACTATATATTTTTGGGCGAACGGTGGAGACTAATATACTAAACAATCCCTGTATATACTTAAACTATATATAGAACATGTGATGATACTCCTGTTGCTCAGGGGTACAGTTGCAGGCTCAGCTCGGATTAGGAGCACATTGGGAAGTGGTAGAATCTCGTCAGAGTAAACTTGCGAGCCTCACGGCCTATCCTTCTTGTCGACAGTCATAAACTGTCAACTAAATCATTGTAATTCGTCACACTTATGTTAGGAAAGGACAGGTCTGGGTCACAACTGCCCATACAGACGCGTTCAGTAATGTGTAAAGCGATTTATCACTACCAGTAATACTTGGACGAATGAGAGACTTCGAACAACGTTGACGACAAACACCTGTGACTAGTCTTCTAATCATCCTGCAATACTTTGACTACTCTTGTTGTTTTAGGTAGTCTTTGCAGTCAAGCAATCATAATCCGATACTTGCTTAAAAAACACGTTTGTCAATAGCCAGCAGACTTCCACTGTTGTTCATCTGGGCGAAATATTCATGCGGATTTCACAGCAAGCTGAAAGGCGTGCTCTACGTTATCGCCGCGGAACGAGTTTCAGATATGAATGTTGCCACCTTTGCGCAGAGGTGGCCGATGCGATTTTTACTGTGTACTACGGTGGTCAACCTATGTCATCGAAATATATATAACTAGACTAGGTCCAAACGCCTATAACGAAAGATGAAGCAACGCCGAAGTATGCTAATTATTGATATGAGCTAACAAAGTATGGTCCACTTTTTTTCACTGCATATGGTATCACCAAATTGGAGTGAGATATGCCTTTACTGAATCTCCGGTAGATTCAAAAGATATCTTACAGCACTTTTCGTTGAGCTGGTATTCATTGTGCTTAAGTAATCGCTCTACCCAATTCTACCTCATGAAGTAACGGGAAGTTAGGGAGATACGCGAATTGTAGCACGTGATGAGCGTCTGCCCTATGCGAACTAAACATGAGCTAACGTACAAGGTAAATAAGGCTGTGCGTGAAAATGCTTCCAAATCTCATGTCTGCTTTATTCGTATTATAAACCAAATGGGGGAATAGGAAAACATATGCTGCAGAATGCCGAATGAGCAGAAAGAGAATAGGTGGGCACAAACATATGTAACGCATACATTGCTATATTTGTACGTATATGTTGTAGTATACAAGTAGTTCTTATAGCGAATCGATCAGCGTCAACAATTTGATAATTGTTATTTTACTGGTCATTGAAGGAGATGGAAACGGGCTGTCGGAAACAAAGGCTCAGGATAGGATGTGATTTGGCCTTTCAGTGGGCCACCCATGCATTACAGCCAAATTAGTAAACTGAATGGGTCACGCAGGGCTGGAATGGGAACAATATCGACATACTTGAATTGACACTCACGTGCATGTTTGTGTATCAAAAAAATGCTAGAGATTGGATAACATTAGTATATTAATGTATATAGAGATCAGAGCTATCGTTTATGACAGTCATGCAACGATTGCCTGACAGAATTGTAGGATGGTGCAGTGTACAATGTATCAGGTGGATGAACTGTCGAAAAACGCAACAAAGAAGTAGTTCGTGGGATATTTCAAACCGTAACGCATCGTTTAACTGCATGTGGAAAGAAAAAAGGGTTGAACATTTGAAATAGGGCATTCATTTGTCAGTACTAAAATTTCTATAAGGTCGGCCAATAGCCAACAGAACAATACTTGCCCCCATCGAATTGCTATCATATCTAAACGTATCGATCGAAAATCTTGATTGAATTAACTTATATGCGCATAAACGTGTTCATAGCCTTGGAGAAAACAGAATCGCTTGGGTATCGGGCCTATTATTGGCTAGCTAAAGGTTAAGAACCGTAAGATGGATTTTCTGGGTCGAGTGTTAGAATTGTGCTGGCTGTATTTTCGTTCAGTATTTCTACATCAATATCGTTTTATATTTATTAGATATACATTAGGAAATAAGTGGCTGGAAAAAAATACAACAACAAATAATTATTGCAAAATGTATGGACGACGACTTTAGTTAGGCCAAGCGCTGAGAGCGATGCACGAAACAGTTAAGGCAGGTAACTATGAGCGCCATTGGTGGCGGGACACCTAAGTTTGCGTTGGAAAGTAAGAATAAGCTGTAGATTGACAAATGTAGACTCAAAGACATATATAAAGGGGCCGTGTATTTTGTTCCACAAAAGTGAACGCCCGTAATGTATAAGAAGCAGCGAAAAAGTAAGCTGCAATGCGTGAGTTCAGAGTGCGGGAATCAATCGTGGGCCCAGCGAAGTCTAACAAAATGGCTAATATTAATTTGAAACAGGACGCGGCCCTATAAAACGATAGGTTAACGACAAAACGTGGACGGGCCAACGACGACGTAGCAATGACATAACGTAATGACCGCTTGCATTCGAGCAGCAGGATACGAGCAGCAGGATATGGTCAACCATATAGAGATTGGCTGGGCTTTTAATTGATCCAAACCTTTCTAATGCTTCAAAAAGTGAAAAAAGATAATAGTTCAGAGAAAAAGTTCGCTATCCTTGGCCCAGTGTAGGCATATGACGACCTAGCAATTGGCGTTAATAATCTATTTGTAAGCAGCAGAACGACAGTTCAGCTAATTTTCCACGAAGTCTGCTATAAATCATGTACTTAGGTTTTGAGTGTGCACGTCTTGCGTATGGGAATATCCATAAAGCCTCTTTTGCGAATGGTAAAAATAGGGGGGTAGTCACAAGGGCAGAAGGTTCCTGTAACCAACAGCAGTAATTTCGGCACACAGCAGCGTGTGCCACGAAAAAACGCCGTAAATGAAGGAACTATGGAATTGCTTGCGGAGAACGAGCCTAAAGCATGTACCAAGAAAGCTAGTAGTAATACCCAAAAGTAGGGACAGGCCGTATCTGTTTTTGAAAGTTCTTGTGGCCTGAAATATAACAAAATTGGAGAGCTTTTAGTTGCCTTTATTCCACTGTGTCTGCACGAGCAATTTCCACGGGACAATGTTTTCGCTGAGAGAGTGTGTTCCATATCTGGGTAGCTACGAAGCTTGTGTGCACTTCATGCCTTCGTTATTCTCCTCAGAGGACTTCAAAGACACAAGCTGTGCGGCGATCGAAAGGAGGATCGCTTAGGAGCCAAACATCGTGCTTGTTTCCAAATTTAGATACCTATAATTATAGGGCTCGAATCCAGAGCGAACCAATGCGCATATTTATGACACGTCCAGCGCGCGATTATGATTTAATTTTATGGTTCGTCGTGTGCGACGTTGATCTCTACTGCCAGCGGCGAATGTTGCTATCGAATGGGTGGGGCATAGTATTTGTGTTTGCACAGTGAAGGGGCTGTAAAATATCGATCGTATACCTAACGCTCTCTCTATTCAGGTTCGCTATCGTTCTCATATACTCAAACACACACACGTGAAAAAAATTACGTGCTTTACTGATCTAAGTTGCGTAATAGCTAAATAGATGTAAAATATATGTTTGGGATATTACTTTAAGCAGTTGCGTTATCACCCGTGCTACAGTATTGAGAATCGTCAGCTGCACGAATTTCTAATACGGAGTAAACTGGATACCAAGACCAAAATCGAGAAAGACGTTTAGAAATATTGCGCTACCTGCAAACATACAAGAAGACAAAACTGACTGAAGTTAGAGCTCAGAAATGAGAAAGAAGTTTTAGATATTGTTGACAATATTATATAGTTGTCAGGATAATGTGTATAAAGGAGCTAGTTAGGGATGCAGTACCATGCGAACAGCTTTTTCTGTTTTCTTTTTGGATTGAATATTGAGTTAAGTATATTTACTCTTAAGGATTTACGAACTCTAAATATATTTTCAAATACGTATCAAATTGAAAACACGCAGTTTTTTGGTACGCCTCCCTCGCCTGACTAAGGCAGCTGTTCAATTCTTTTAACCATCTCGTACGCACTGCTTTGTTTGCAGTAGTTACACGCCATTTATGTACATATTTTTGTTTATGATTTATATTTTTTTTGTTTTTTATTCATATATTATATAATATTATCTTTGTAACCAACTCCTTTCTTAAACCAAACAGCAAACTCGTTATGGCAACAAGCAATGCGGCATTTAAGCTATTATTAATTCGCCTTGGACAAACCCGCACTAAGGTCAGCGATTTCCTACTTTTCTTAAGATTGACGGTGCACGTTCTCACCAGTTTTCATGCGACTACAGAAAAGGTCCTATGAGAAAAAAATGAAGGGTTCCTAGTTGGGTTTAGATACAGAATGCTGTTTTTGACATACCTGGATGCTTTATGCAGAAATTAACAGTGATTTTGGAGAAAATAACATTAATAGCTAATGGGGTCGTCCACATATGTTTCAATAGTATTTTCAACTGTAAAGGTCTGAAAAGTGTTGAAAAGACTTCTGGCTGGCTATCGCCTTAAAACTCAGCTCCCCCGAAATTTTCTGCAGGTACCGTATTCGAGCGACACTTCAATGAATTTACGTCTGTAAATATCGTGAATTTATTTGCGTATTGAAAAAAAATATTTTGACTAGTTAGTGTCTTATGCTCCAAATTAAAGTTGTAACCGTGGCAGATGTAGCTTACATTAAATAAACATGGCCGTCGGATGTGACACTTCCAGCACATGTAAAAAAAATTCAATTGAATTATCTGTTTTTGTTAAGAAACAAAGCATACAAAGAAGTCTTAAATTTAGTAGGTAGGTTGGTGCATCTAAATTAATACTCTCCTCTTTAAAGCGGCCGTTAGCTTTTTTTTATCGAAAATCTAAATGTATTAAAAATGGTTTCTTGTGTTATTCTAAAGCTCTTCATATCTGGACTTTACTGAGGATTTTTTTGGCCCGTATTACAAAATCATTGTTCAAATTTCCCAAAAGCCGCATCAAAATTGTCAATAAAATGGGCTGTCAATGTCGGGCTAAAGGTGAAGCTTCTCATTTCGACGAGGGTTCGTCCAGCGCAGAAAGATTCGAGAGTAGTTGATGTTTCCTCGTAACCCGGAAAGACGCACTGTTTTCTATGCCGGGTTTGCTGTTGGGTTTCAAGAAGAACTTGCTTGACATGAAAAGTAGCAAATGAGCGCGTCCGGCAAACCCTTCCCTAATTTTAATGCACTGCTCTATTTAGCCTTTAAGGCACATTCTGCCAGGCACTGCCCCATAAACTAGTGATTAGCCATAGAGCTGAACTGAATCGGCTTTTTTCTTTATCTAGTCTTGTATATGTATATATATATATATATATATATATATATATATATATGTCTAATTACGACCATTTTCCGGAGTCAGCTTTACAAATGTTTGGTGTGAAGCGCCAACAGTAATTCATCACGAGGTTTGCACTTTCAGTTATTCTCACAGCTAGAAAACTTTGAGTTACGCGTTATAAAGTTGCTTCTACATTCCGACATGAAGCTTAGGGTTTCTCGAAAGTTTGCAGAGGCTTGGTAATTACGACAAAAAGGTCTAATACAGTATCATTGATACACCGAAAATATTGACAACCTTTACTTGATCAATTTCAACCGAGTTTAAAACGTAACAAGGTAGGATTTACTAGCACCGTCCACTTTGAACAATCACTTATGAAGTCGATATGAAATTCGGCCGATCAAGCACTGTACCCCCAGACATAAGAACTGACATTTGGGACTATTCGAGGGGATGACAATGTTTTCTTGGATCTAAGATTTACAAAGTATAACATGACAAGAGCTTGAACGACAAGTAAACTCAGTAGAGAGTTTTCTGATTAAACATATTCTTCTGCAATTAACATGATTCGTTCCGCAGTAGAGGTTCTGCACTACAATGGACCCTGATTTTTTTGACAACAGTGAGTATTGCTTACTGGCAACACAATGGATCGACGGCGATCATCAGATGACCTGAGATAATGCAACACTCGTTTAGCAAATTTCGGAACGTTGTTCTCATAGCTAGTGGGCAAAAGTTGGGTGTAGAAGAACGATGGCGGTGACAAATACGCTGAGCATGTGTCGGGCCTCGACAGTAACCCCAGTCATCACGCACCATTTAGCCGAGCTGCAGGTAACAAACCAGACTAACAATAAACGTATGTATTCTTCTGATTCTTGGACAGGGTATACATGACATAAACGTTGAAGACAGTTATGACATTAACGGGCATCACCCTGGCAATCGCTTCCCGGAGACCGATTTGAACCTTCAGCTCGATTTACCTTACTACCTGGTTGCTTTACACAAATACAAAAACCCGTTCCATTAGCAGCAAGTTTAATTTCTAATTTTGTCCCAAATTGCCAGTAGAAGGACGAGCAATTAAAACTAGCGTCCTTATATTCTAAGGGGCTGCAAATAGCACGATAACATTCCACGGTCAGGGCTTCCATTACAGAACATGTTCATTACAACAAATATCGACCGAAATACTATAGACATTATACAATAGCTAAACATGGGAACGCGGTCAGCTTGTATCAAAGTGCAGAGGAGAAAATTTGTCAATAAGTAGAAAAAATCGAAAAGTACTACCTAAATTAAGGAGGCGTATCAAATACCACGAAGGCCATAAAGGAAGTATCAACAACGTCAAGAGCAAGAACGACTTGGTAAATGAGCGTATGCATTTCGACGAGATATATGGCTTGATGGGGTTCAAGCTGTTTATACATGAAGGTGCCATATTGAAAAAAGTCACTTCCTAACAATTGAGGCTCGTTGGTTTCAGGTATTTTGTTAAAAGTAATGTCCATGATCGGTGAAGTTACGTGGTCCTAAGTTATACTTTAACGATTCTAGCAATGGCTTCCGCAACACCTGTGGTAAACTGAAGCATTTCTAGTAACGCTTAAAGATTTTTCGAAGTAATACTCAGAGCAAAAATGCCGTGTCTAACGGACCTTTCTCAGATCTTCGAACCAGTACGTACCGCCATAATCCCGCTTAGATTATTAAGCAACAATTACTGAACCTCCTTAGCATTATATATGAAGTTATTTTTTTTTCAATTACTTCATTAACTATTACTCCTCATTAGCATCTAATAGTCTACGACGCGAACAAGGTGGAAGAAGGCGTAACACCAGGCCGGACACTGATGTTAAATAGGATGTGTGCACACCCTGTGTGCCATTCAAGGTGGGTGACATCTGTTTTGGCAGACCCAATTATTCGAGTATCCTATGAGCATCGAAAACCGTTGATACTCGACAGGTCATATCCCACAGAAACGATGAACTATTACAGAATGTTGCATATGTGTATTGCCATCACAAAACCATCGCGATTCCAAGAGCTGTGTTTAGGAATAGCCTAAAGTCGAATGTTTTTTGTAACTGATGAAAACTACGTTCCACAATATGTTGAGTTTGTTGAAATTCTTCGGTCGATATCATCGCGTCGACCACAGGTCGTTAAAGGTCCACGGTTGCTCTAGTCTCTTCTGCTAGGCTCAACACTACACACCTGGTGTAGTTGTTAAAAACTTATTTTAAGTTCACCAAAACACTTTGACAAGCAGCGCTGTTCGAATGTTGCGCAATAGGACAGTGCTGATCCTTTCAATAGGCGTTTGCGTATGGTGATGTTTAACGAAAACAGGGCGACTCAAGGTAAGATGTCAGATGGGGACTTGGCCCCTGTTGGGGCAGATGGGACGCAGAACAAGCGTACAACAACGTGTGTTCCCACTTGAATAGGTCAAAAAAGCTAACAATTATATATAGAAAATTTATGAATGGATTAGAGTCGATATTATTGACCAGAGTCAGCGCACACTACTGCGTAAGCAATGATCATGTGTGTCAAGCGGGGCCGTCGTATAAATTGCCTTTAAGTCTGTTCGTCTGGTACGTTTACCATATGATAACACACAAAAATCGGTAGCATATGTGCACAAATGAAAATTAATTCAATCATATTGACTTGTTGTATTGTTATGTGCAGGACACGGACACTTAACTCGTATGGGCTCAATGAACGCGATACAGAACGAGCCAAAAAGGTAATGTATTAACTAGAACTTGAATTGGAAATTACAAGTACCGAAACAAAAAATCATCTGATGTAACTGCAGTACTTTTCATGAATGGTCTTTTATGGTTACGTTATACGCCGTCAAATAAATGAACTACTATAAGTTAATATATATATAACTATATATATATATATATATATATATACATATATAATATAATATGTATAAATCATTAGTTAAATGAAAGTAGTGTTTCACCTTTAAAACTACTTACATTGTTTTGCCGTCACGAACGTGGGAATACAAACCGTGTGATGGCAACGACTAACTTTTTTTTTAACGCACTTTTTGAGTCAGTTCTTTCGTACGGGCACCATTTGTATGAGTGAGCCGCCCAGGAGATAATGTTCTGTCATTAGTATTTTCAATCACTTATTGTGCTGTGGGCTTTGGACGCCACTGTCCAATTGTTTGATCTCCTTCGACGGCTTCACTTTCATTGGCCCTATATACAAACATGTACGATACAGTACGGTACTGTCATTTTTAACTTGAACATCTGTAACCTACAGATCTTACCTCATTAATTGACCATGCGATATCTGATATTTTTCTCATCATTTTAGTAATACTCTTTTGTTCCGTGACAATAATATATCACAGACGAATGATACTGATTGGGGAAATGGTACCCCGTGAGCTGCGTATTTTGGCTGAGCAGGAGTCGCAGGCAGCCGTAGAAGCGGACAAACGGTTGACTATGTTAATGTTGGCAGTTTGTGCCATCGAGTACATAACGAATTTTATTGCTGCGATCAGTATCACGTCAGGTGACGTTGCCCTCAGCAATAGCCGGTTCAATTGTCTTCTGTATTGAAAGCCTAATGATTTCAACGTTAAGGTATATCATTACGAAAACGGGAATCATTATCGTAACATCACCACGACTAGAACTCACGCCTCGAAGTCGGATTGATTCCTTGGTGACGTTTTTATGCTGGAAAACTTTTCCGCAGAGCTCGGTATGTTCGGGGGTGTGATAGTTCTGATCTGAGTGTGTAAGACCTCAAGATAGGCGATCTCCGTAAGAGACAGATTTAATAAGTAGATGATGGCTGCTACTAGGAACGTCATTAAGCCAGTACTGCCGGCTGATAGTCCGCTGTTAGTTTTCCGCACACGCGAGCGAATTGCAAACTACAGAATAATGCTCGATAGCTCAAACGGTCGAAAAGAGAAACGATTCAGAGAATGGGGTGCATTTCATAGAGCAATCAATGAACAGGGACCAGTAATTCGAGGAAAAATTGAAGTAATCAAACAAGAATAAAATATAGCAGGTCGCTCGAAGCGAATCCGCATAGGTGAACGAGGCTGAATCCGCGGAGACCAGGTCATCTTAGACTGCTGTCAGAAGACAACAGTTATCGATAACGACGTAAATCTGAAAAATGAGCTGTCACGCAACAATGAGGAATTTGCCGTAGAACTAAAACAAGATTTCCAATCCAAATAGCCAGTAACGCCTGACGGGTCGTCTCAATCCGTGCTTCTGTCCCGTTGTTGCTGTTGTTATCATGTGGCTGAATTTTCTGCTTCCGCGATGCCTGTATAAAAAGGCCGCAGCAACGTCTGTGACTGAAATTATTGAACTTGTCCGGGAAAGCAATTTGTGCGGAAATCCTAAGGCAAGCAAAAATCTTTTCTCACATCTCATTGTATTTGTTTTGTCCAACGATTACCTTTAAAAATGAAGATATCGCCGGTGAGATCTGCGAGAGAAGCTTCGCGCACGAGTAAAGATCTTAACCGAGAAGAGCTTTTTGACAGACTCGAATTCGACTGACATCTGTATTAGAAACGAACATGTAGATATTTTCACATATTAATAAACTGTTGAAGTGTGCGAAAACAAAATGCTTCGCTACGCAATTATTGGTATGTTCTCACATTTTGATCAAAATATCCTAGGAGGTAACGCCTTCGAGATTCTGATCATCAAAAATTCTAAAGCCTTTCGAGATTAAAAAAAAAAAGTGTAAAAATCAACTTGCCTGATATTATGTGCCGTCCTTAGAACTTACGCGTCGTAAGCAAACCGCCACATGACATTCCGGAAATTATTTTTCTTATTCCCTCCCGTATAAGGTCAGGATAATAGTTTCTGACGACTAGCGTGGGTACAGGCCCGATTAGCACCTTAAACACGGACTCGGACAAAGAAACTACTGTGAAATCCTTTCGTCATATCCACTGATATACAGACTAAGAAAAAAGTGTGAACAGATAGATACGAAGATAACGAATTAATGTATAATTATTAATTAAGTTTGAATTCAAGTACCTTCGGTTTGTGTATAATATTGCCTTTCTCTTCTCGATTCGGTAAGGCTTGTCCTTTTTTATCAGTCCGCTAATAACAGTCAACAGTTCATTGTTGTGCCATGAGCGGAACTGTGCCGAGTTCAAGCTCCAAAGAAATTGCTTCTAGGGAAAAAGAAAATGAAGAAGAGGCGCATTTTTGACACCTGCTCTATTTTTTGTAAAAACAGCTCGTTTAACAACGGTACGTTGTAACTAAAGGATGTACCTTGTCCTGGTCAGCCATCTGGAATCGATAAAAAACTGTTAAAGGGACTTAAGAAGAAGACGGTTGGTAAACAAATATTGAATCCGGTGAGAAAATATGACAATCGTTAAATATATAATCGTTAATATGATAGTACTATAGAATTTACTTTTTAGGTGCTTGGGTACTTCATAGATTGAGTAAAAAACACGTCGCTCTCGTTATTCGTCGACGCCTTGTCTGGCGTCCAACAACATGTAAACAGAATAACGTGTTTCTAACGCGAAATTGCCGCCAGTGACGCCAAGTATCGTTTCTCTATTGAGCAAAAAACAAATAGCCATTTTCGGAAAATAAGCCCAACCTTACAGTTAAATCTCCATTTTGGTGACTAGCGTTCGGTGGTAGCGGAACAGTCGTATACAGTGCGAAATGCTTTAGAAGGACGAGGCAGTGTACAAACATCTGTATATGGCCCAGCTGTATCAAATGAATGAAGGGATCCAACAGAAATGCCCGATACATAAGGCCAAGTCGTGACAACGCAATAAAAGCTGTAAAGGCCACCTTGCAATACCTTCAGTAGGAGATTCTCCAGACCTCATCTCAACAGATCATCATCTCTTCCTACCATCGACACATGACGACCAATATTAATAAATTAATTTATCGCTAGACTTGAAGTGAAACGCCTTCTTCTTATTAAGCGAATGATTCGAAATGGCTACTTATATTAACTTAATACAATGGCTAGTCATATCCGTACGAATCAAAGATTTAACCAGTTTTATTTCATGTCCTTCTTCGATCTACTAGCCTTTTTGCATAATCTCGAGTACGACGTAAGCAAGACGGCACCCAAGCGTCGTATAAAATGAAACGACTTGGTGACGACGATGAGCTTTTCAATGAAGTTAGCGTGTTCCAATAGAAACACGCTTACAATCCCTATAGACATTTCTAACTGTACTTTTAGTTATTATAACGCTATTTAACAGTGACTAAGAGAGACAGCACAAGTCAAGCGTACCTGTAGTACCGAGTGTTGTAGCGTTTTTTCTTTGAGGACCTGTAAACTGGACATGGCGCGTCCAATAGTGTTGGTCGTTAAGCTGTTACTTTACGCTTCCTAAACGGTTTTTCTTCAAACGCAATATCCAAAAGACAAAACTGAACTGGAATTTAAAACACCAACCCTATGCCAGTTTGAAGCTCTCCATTGTACACTTGGTAGATGAACATCGATGGAATCCTCAGTTTTAACCCCAAAGCCATAATCTACCTACGTACTTCGCATACAAAGCCGTAAAAAGAGCCATGAAGCTCTAGAAGAAACATCTAGTCACCATTTGATTTGGATTTGTATTTTGCGCTTGACTATAGCTTATTGAACGTATCTGAAGAAGGAAACAATCGACAATATAGGAATGCGTCCGATGTGATTAAAATGTACGCCTGTATGACGTTTTATGCAGGGGATTAAAAAACAGTTACCTAATTAGGTAATCTTAACAAGATTTTTTCAGCAGCTTTTGGACCATTTTAGAGGTTTGCATCAGCCACTATCGGTACAACAAAGGATTCAACGATTTTCCTTGCAGGTTCTATGTCGGAAACGACAAACCATCACCATGTTCGTGAATATGAACCGCTTCAGGCTCAAGTTAAACAAGTAATATATTGTCATCTGGATTCGTTTGTTTCACCCTACAGAAACGAGAAGAATAAGTATTACACCCCGTCAATATTCCTTTTGGACATACACCTTATAAAGTATTTCCTTCCTAATGTACTTTAGTCACGATGTCGTATGCATCATTTGTGTAACATGTGTGTACAATAAAAGACAAATCAAATGGCCTTAACTCATATTGCTTAGCCAGAACCGTTCGCCAAACCGCCGCCATCAGCTAGCAGACGATGCCGCTCTGTCATCCATCCCTCTTTCAACTGGCTGTTTCCAATATATATATATATATAGAGAGAGAGAGATACTTGTGCATGTCTGTGTAACTGGCGTTTGCTTCTTTGAGACCCTCTCCTAAAAGTACGACCACTCACCGCTTCCTGTGGGCAGCAGCAAGCGGGTTCGACCTTCCCAGCGCAGTGATAACCCGCTTCTGCCGCCCAACGGCCCCAGCACGGACCTGAGCGCAGCCCAGCGCGGGCGAACTGGGGAGGGAGCCAGAGGCATCCAGAGTGGAGAGGGCAGGTCGTTGAAAACATTTGATCTTCAGTCGGCATTTAGCTGACGGATGGGACGCAGCTACCGGACGCGTGTGGAGTGAATTCACGTGTAAATGTGTTATGTTGCGGCAGCTCCGCCCGCCGCTGCGGCTGCTGTTACTGCCGCTTAGACTGCTCTCATTCCAGTTGGCCCAATGTGCATCGTTAGTTTGCGCTTAGTTCTCTCTAATAGGCCGTCATGCTTGAACATTTATAAGCAGTAGTCGTACTGGAAATCGGCTAATACGAAATGATCAGAAGCAAGATTACTGGGAACGCACTTGCAACAGTCAGGTGTCGTCGACAATGAGAAGCTTTAAATATTTTAACACAAAACGGTAGTAATCCAGCAAAGGGCACGGAACAAACGTTTATTTTATCTTTGTCCAACTAGTACAACAAACTGTGATCGTAATCCAGGAGTTTCAACAGCAGAATCTTATTGTACCAATTGTCGGATTAACACCTATTGGATAACAGACTAGGAATAAAGCAAAGTGGAATCAGTCTTGGAGTATAATCGATGTGTCATCAGCACAAACCCTAGAGACGTGTGTACCGTTAACAGCAGCAACTAAAAACAAAAATTCTCAAACGTTTATTCGGACAAACGAGCCGGAGAGGACGACGGCGGCGGCCTTTAGAAAACTACTAGATTAAAGGTAAGTCCGGGAGACACTGGTGTTGTAGAACGCGGGTCAGCAAACAAGGTCGGTAACCGCGAGGCTAACGACACATTTATGCAGTTCACACTGCATAAATGTGGCGTTAAGCGGTCGTAGTTAGAGGAAAACTCTAACAAAAGGGAGAAAAAAATAAGGATAGACGATTTTGTGGTAGGACCCATTGCCTTATGGAGTTATCAGATATGCTTACTTAAGCACTCGCCTAGGGAAATCAACTAGAGCGCGTTTCTTACGCTGATTACGGAGGGTTACAATAAAAATAGAGTTTCGGGAAAAGAATCTTGATGGTCATAAAGCTAATGCTGTAGTAATAACTTCTCCAGTTACGCGCTGGAGTTGGAGTAGTAGTAGAATTTTCTGGTATCCGCAAATCGAGTACTTTCTCCCGTATGCATACAACTGCGGCGTGCCTACATACTTAGCTCGTGAGAAAAGGCATGGAAAAATACCGCACCTAGAATTATCCCTCTGATCCCATCAGATGGTAGCAGATATACCTTAGATATAACACGTTAGCTATGAAGCAATACTGTGATCAGCAAGCACAATAACCGCTATTGAGTCTCTCTCGAAGTCTCTCCCTATCGTACTACTGATCAATTTTGGCTAGCGCAATTTTCTCGACCTAAAGTCAAGACTAACAGTTGGTTGTGTTACCCTATGGATCCCGTGCGTATTTCATAGACGAAGGTCAAATGCAGTAACACACATGTATCTCTAAACATACGACTAGAAACATCTCGGTACATCGTAAATGGTCAAAAATATAGCTAATTAACAAACAAACAGTGTTAATATGAGTTGTTTCAGTATTATATTCATTCTGCAGGTAACCGCTTCAGTTAGATTTAGCTTCCTTCCAAATGACGACTATTGTTACTATTATTCATTTTGCTTTTGCTCAAAAATGGCCCTTTATGTATTTCGCTGGGAAATGACCTTCAAATTCACCCTCGATCCCTACTCGGCTGATACAGGCCGCGTTTTCTTCGGTGTCATCCGTTGCTCTATGGAATCTGCCTGATAACGTTGGCTGACATTTTGATCGTCGTTTTGTATGTGGGCTCAAATTCACACCAACTCATGCATGCAGATGTCTATGTATGGACAGATACCCATCTTTGGAGTCACTCGTTGTTATACCGATGACGAGGGGCTGTGGGCAGTCCCGCGGTGGAAAAATTTGAAAGAGCATGCACACGCTTTGTCGTGCTGCTTGACGGGCAGAGGCATCTCTTGTTGGCTGTTGCGACTACTGGCGCTGTGGCCGCTGTCGCCTCTTTGTCTTTGTCGTCGCACAGCCACTTCAGATGACAAATCAGGCACGAAGCACGTTTTACTCATGTTTCGGCCGATAAAGATGATGACAATTTTGGTGAAATGCGCTCGATGCAGGGAACCGGTAGCGGGAAAAGGGTGGAAGGAGGGAGAAAATATCATGGCGAGCATTCGGAGCGAGTGCGTCAACGCAACAGGAGTCAGTCACAACATCGTGTAGTCACAAATGCCAAAGTGATCATTTTGCCTGTTGTTGTGGTCTCTGTTGTGGGAAGGGTTACTGATGACGTCGTCGATACTGCTGGTCTCAGAAAATGAACAACATAGTCGTCCGTATATATATATATATATATATATATATATATACATATATAGGTATTGTGGATTGGTGTTTTTGGCGCCAGTAGAGCAGAACACGAAACGAGCTCTCACTCACTCACTCACACTGATATATAAGTATGTACAGGGTGGGAGTTGGACATTCTGGAGTCATCGATAGCCGTTAAATCAGTTATAGTGATACACAAGCATGACTTCACGATGAACGTAGTGTTTTCATAAAAACCTTATTTAAGCAACTACGTTTCGAAATTGGTACTGCCGTCGTGACAGCGTCACCGAAGCCACGGCCGTTGCTGTCGTTCGTTTCGATGATGTCTGCAGCTGCCTCTGCAGCTGAGTCATGGCCTATGGCGTTTCTGTAGTTGGCAGTTTCTTCGTTTGAGACATCTAACAACATCACAAAATCATGGACGATACGGAAATCCAGTCGAATTTGTGAAACAAAAAAAAGAAGCAGAAAAAAAGAGTGGAAATATTGTATTTATGAAAAAATTGTACGTTTGCCAATCGATGTGCAGATGAATAAATGTTCTCAACGATGATATGTGTGTATTCTATAATAGTGATTATATTCTTTTGGTATTAACTCCACATATGCACTTGTCGAGTAGGCGTGTTGTGCTTCGGTGTTGTGGGGTTATGACTTAGCCTTAATTTTGTCACCCATTTTGCCTTTTATCATCTCTATCCGGTCGTAGTTTACTTCGGTTCAAGAACGGTTTAGCCGCTGGTTGCAGCTGCCAGCACTACAGTTGCCATACCTCTCTTGTGGTACCACAGTGATTAGTTGCATCTCTAATGAAGATCTCGGGGGAAATCATACTTCTATTATTAGCCTGAACCCATTCAACCTCACACCCTTTCGTTTGTATGCTCCCATTGGCTTTGTTCGCCAACTAAATCATTGGAAAGGGTGGAGGAATGCTAGGGCCCAGTTTCAAGTTGACGGCTCTCGAGACATTCTCTGCATAGGTCAACTTCATGTTTGTCCTGTCAGTTTGACTTGTAACCCTTCCAGACAGTTTTGCGGCACTCTACCGTCAATGCCGCACTATTCGTCGTTTAATAATCGCGCGGTTCATTTTAGAGAACGCCAGAGAGATACAGTAAATATGTTGGTGGTACGCAAATGTCACTCCTCAAACTGAAACGTGATGTTATGTATCCATTGTTCTACATACAGTAACACAGTATACTGTTGAACGGAGTAGAATTCGGATAGGACGCAGCGATCGCTAATGGCGACGGCACTGTATTTGCAGTAGATGATGCGTCATAAATAGACCGTGCGGCTTTGCCACAACGTGACCCTTACGCTGTCCCCTGATTTTCGACCCCAAGTGGATTCAACTTACGAGACAGGGTAGACATACAGATGGAGGGGCTGAGTGAGTGGGTGATCCACAGAAAGACTCGGAGAAGGCTAAACGAGGTTCTACACTAGATTGGTTAAGCAGGCTTGCGGTCTACTGGAATAACATCACTGGTCGTCGCCTCCGCTTGTCGTCGGTCAACGAGGCCTTTTCGAGGATATGCCGCGTCCACTATTCTAGTGAAAGGGCTGGACGGGAATGGAGACGAACGATTGAAGAGAGAAAAAAAGTGAAGAGAAGAGAAGAGGAGAGAGAGACGTCTGAAATGGCGCTGGCAAATGGGCAGACGCATCCCCGGGAACAGTGGTCGAAATGAAGGCAGACCAAGGGAGGGCAGCCATCGCAATACGTTAATGATAACATGGTCATAGAAATATTGGTTTGTTCGAAAATAACGAGCCAAAAAACGTACAGCGTATACAATAGCGCAACGGGGGCGAAAGAAATTCGGCGGGGCGCCGATAGTGTGCGGAGCAAGCATTTGCCGTTTGCATCAACAGCAGACGGCTTGTTTATGAGCAGGACAAAGAAGAACGAAGAGACCAAGTACAAACTATGGATTGAGGTAGAGTGCACAGCAAGAGTTTACTAGAGGATGATCACTAGTCAAGGGCGACAACGCGACAAGCTTTTGGTGTCTTTTAAAAGCTAAGACCTAATGGTAGCAGATGTGCTAAAGCTTCAATTAGACTTACGATAGAATGCCTTGGATATGAACAAAATTTTGGCAAAAAATGGCCACATCTTGTGATAAAGACGCACACGTTGCCCAGGCCCATAAAAAAAAAAAAAAAACTGTGCTATTTGTACCGAAGGTACGTTTTTGGAAAAAACGGCCCAGAGATAGCTCTGTTGCTTTCGTTCTGAGCCTTTAGATGTGAAAGAGGCCCTCATAGCGGTCCACCAATTACGTAAACATACGATGACATTGTTGCAAAAGTTGAGCAATATCGACGCTTAAGTAGCCATAACACCGCTAAACAGTTTAGCTATTTATATACTATTATTTTAAAGCATCTGAAGAAAATTCAATATGAACTTACGATGAAGAATAGTTTGTTTGTGTTTCGATCAACGAAACTCTACGGAAGTTTAACGAAAAGAGAACCATTCCTAAAATGGTAGACCTTAGGCGGTGGAACGACAAGGAGAAAATGGAAAAAAAAAACAACATGTACCCCACAGTGTGCGGTAACGACCGGACTAACGTCAAAAAAGCTAATGGGTGTTGGGTAGGATTGAGCAGAAACTGTGCCTTAGGAGCCGCTGTCGTCGGACAAAGCAATTGATTTAAACGTCTATTTTCAACAGTGAACAAGATTGCAATAAGCCATTTCGCAACTAGCAAATATAAGGGGTGTTGTCTTCCAGTGCTACAATGCCAGATCATACAATGTTTAGCTATCCAGCAAAAATTTAGAGAACTTCAATGAAAGATTTCTTTCCATCGGTGCTTCTTTCAATATTTGTTTCATTTAGTGCTTTTCCTATATAGCGCCGATATTGCACCATCATCATTGACTACCATCATCTGTTTCGATCTCTCCAAAATCGAACTCTTTTGACGATACCCATTGTGCTTCAATGAAGGGATGCCGAAAAATAATTGGTACTATATTTTGCCCATAAACCAAAAGCTGAATAGTGATAAGATTATGGTTTTAGCAAATCGATTAATAGCACATATTTGTTTCGCTTATATAATTTAAAGATATAAAAAATGTTTGCTTCGGCTTAAAAACTGCCACCTTATATAGGGTGATTGAAGCATATGATTAGTTGAGGAAAAATGGCAAAAAATATATTTATATAAAAATATATATATTTATTAGCGCTAGAACAAGTGCAGTATCCTATAATTTTGTCCAGAAATCCTTGTTGTTCGTAGGCTAATTAGCGTGAAAGGAAAATGACAGCGACCTCTGCTGATGGGTCTAACGTAGATAGAATTCAACGTATTATTAATTGAACAGTTTAAAGTAATCGATCGAAACTATGCTCTATATTTTTTTCATCAGTGTTCACCATATAGAAAAGTTTTGGGGTAGAAAAACGTTTTTGTCCTATTATAGCTTAAGTTAAAGTTAAAATTACCTTTAGGCTGGATTTGACAAACCTTGCTTTGTTTGTTTCTACGCTAGCAGCGCATAGTAAAGTGAATTTCTGTTTTCTTCTTACGCAGAGAAACCTATTCATGTTCACTGTATTTTTACTCATTAAATCTTTCGAGTTTTTTTTCAGATTCTTGACGGGATGAAAACAAATCAGAACGTAGAGATATAAATATATATATATACGTTTCCTCTTTTTTGCGCGGAATATTACAAAAGAAATCACATGCGATAGCGGCAATCGCTGGCGCCTGTGCGCCAGTAAACTGAGTGCACACCCGAGAACGAGTCGTCTTGACGTCTCTCCATAAACGCTGTGTATGTTTTTGGCGTCCTCACAAATTGATATGCACGGCTATGACTCGATGCACGTGGGGTCGATCGCTATTGCTGCATCAAAGAATACCTTACCTGGTTTTTGCTGTGCAAGTTTCGGTTACTGCTTGTCGTAGGGTTGCAAAGCTCTCAGGGGTTGTTTAGCTGGTTATCTGCATTGTGAGGGCCCACTTCGAGGAATTCGCTAGTTGACGAAGAGCTGGTGAAAATGTTCAGCCCTCGTAAGCTATCGTGGGTAAGCAATGAGTGTAGAGTGACGCGGAAAATGCAGCAGCTATTTCTTCTTTTCTCGGTCGTGGTTCATTTGCCGTTGTCGCTGCTTCTGTAGCTAGCGCACAGCTTGATCTTCTTCACGTTGAGGGTTAGCCAAAAACAACGAACTAGCAACTTTGGGGCTTGTGTTCTTCAACGTTGCCCGGCTCTATAGAGTAAAAATCGCCAGTTTATAATCTTTCGAGCAATCCCGAATCACTTGAATAACTTTAACTTGATATGTCCTTACATATACGTATGTATAGATGCCTTGTGCAAGCGGAGCTATATGCAAAACAAGAACTATGTCGAAGTACAGCCTGAAATAATTGGTACTGGATAGGGGCGGAGTGATATGTTCAAAGTGGATTAGCTGCCGAAGGACTGTTACCTGTTTTACCTAGCTGGAGCATCAAACATGCATCAGTTTCACTTTATAATCTACATAATAGTAAATTTAAAAAATTAGCAAAAAAACGAAACTTGTTTCTCATCAGATCACGTACGTTTATGCTGCGTAGAACGTCTGCTGTTCAAACTTGGTTGTTTCATACCTTTGAATTGTAAAGCACGTTTTAAATACTAGTCGGATTATGACGAATTATACATCGTGATTCCTACCTTTACTCTGAATATATCTGCCGCAGAAGAGACAAAGCATGTTTTCGTAAAAATAAAGACGAAACAGTGCTTCCGAGAAGACAATGAGCCAAAAGTTTGCAGTTACTTACTCGATGTACGAGTACGCGTCCGTTTTCACACACTAATCGACATGCACCAAGCCGTTAACACTGTTACTCCCTGTTAACTCTAGACTTAGACGATACGAAGTATGACAAAAACCCTCGAACGTGGCCTTTGTATGCCGCGTACTCGGCCTGTTAGATATCATAGAAATATCGTAGCATTTTATCGCCACTTATACTAAACTATTTTCTAGGTAAATAATCCACATGCTTAAAGTCCACATGCGTAACAGGCAACGGAACACCTATTGGCGCGCACGCAATCTATACGCGTTGGGCTTTAAGGGAACGGATGGCCGACCTGCCCCTCCAAGCAGCTCCTCGAAATAAAGTCCAATTGCCTATGTGCTAGTTGTTGAGCCTAAAAGTTTGTTCGTTGGTTTGCCGCGTCCATCTTAGGCTCGCGACGCCTAACCCTTTCGATGAACCCCATTTACAGTTTCAGTAAGGAACAATAAACGGAGACCCCGTGGCGTTAGGAGTGCACCGAAGTGCTGACCAAGACACGAAGCGATGAATACCTTCAAAGAGCTTCTTCAATTGTCATTGCTAGCTTCGCTGTTGTCGGGAGTGTCTCCAAGCTGCGTGTGCGTTTTGCTTGAAGTATGAACTTACTTACTTGCCGACAGTCTTGTCATTGCTGTTACTGCCATGATATTACCGTAATTTAGTCTAAACATTGGATTATATTTTAACACTCGTATAGCGTCATCTATCCATCCGTATAATTACTGGAAACATTATGTATATGTATATATGTATTGCCTGCCGACTGTCACAAGATTTCGATTTGAATAGAGCTGGCCGATCGCATAGAAGCACGAGCTGATTTGATGCTTTAATATTTTTCAAACCGTTAAGCTGGATTGATCGATTGCTTTCTCTCCCGTAAAGCTGCCTTATCATTCGATATAATTGAATTATTAACTATTGTTATATTGAGACTGAGATTTGTAAGTTCAACAGAAGTACAGGACATGCAACATTCGGCTTGCAGCCATTGACCGCCGACAATAATCAAGCATACATCAAGGGTTTCAACTTCTGTCTAAAAGACCACGTGTATACTAAGAAGATTGCAGGTAGAATATATATATATATATATATACAGCTGCATGGATGCACGCGAGCGCGTCCCGTTTGACCGAGCACCAATTATCTAAAGTATGAAAACGACTTTTACAAGCCAAGTAAAAACAGAATGATAAGCTTCGTACCACTGTAATGAACGCAGGAATGAGTTGGCTGTCTTAAGTAGCATAACTTCGTAAAATGAAAAAAACACGAGTCTAATCAATTGGTCACCGATAGCATTTATTGAAACTTTACATGTTCGGTTTTTCCGCAACACATTTTCACGGCGTCAATATATTGCATAGACAGTGTTATGAACTAAAAACATACGTTTTCATGTCTTGTTATTATTGCTGGTATCAAAATGGATACGCCTGTGTATTTTGGTACTTGATACCGCAACGCGTCCATTGCTTGAGCTAAGATGATGTTCGCTGCTGGGGTCTATAGTGGATTTCGTCTCTTTTGTCTAAGCCCTGCTTGTTGTGTACGGATATAGCATGCTATATAATATATAGGATGAAGAACCCTAACTACCAGGCTTCCTCTTCGAGAAGACTACTAGGCTCCGCGCGGAAGAAGTCTGTTTGTAAAGGCTTCCACAGCATGAGCGGATATTGGCATTGTTTAAATAGCTTTTACTGAAAGCACAGCAGTCATCTATAGGAGGAATCGACTTGTCGATCAGATAAAGCCGTAGAGGCGCACTGAGAACATTCGGAGTCGCAGTAGGGCTGACCAGAGCAAAGATCGGGCAGTGAGAGTTTTGGTGAACCTGAACAATGATATGGAGAAAGGATGAATTTATTCGACGCTGGAACATAAAAAAAATTTCTAAAACCGTTGTTTTTCAAACCTCATCAGTCATTTTAGATGCTGTCCTGCCGGTCTCTTTTCTTCTTTCTTATTTAGCTTGAAAAGCACTTACGCATGAGATTACATAGGCAGGCATAATACATGACGCCGCTGTACTAGGATTACCGCCCGGTAGCCCGAAGAAGTTAGCTTCTTGCTATCAGCCTCAAGCGACTATGCTAACTCGTCCTTGCATGTTAGCGTATTCCAAAGCTACTGGCAGACGACGAAAAGTAGAAGACAAGGGCTGTTGCGTGTTCAACGGCTTGACATGCTCCTTGTGACTCTTCGGGGCTGATAAGGGCTAAAAGAGGAATGAAGCTGCAGATGGGCGCAAGGAATTTGTTTTAACTGTTCGTAAACGAGTTGACGCCAAGGGCAGCGTTTTTGTAAAAATTGTATCGGGCCGTCGGTTATCCGATGCAAGTTTCTATTGGCGTTCGTCATTCGTCGGCAGATTGCGCATACTATACGGCAGAACTGGGAAGACAATGGAGCACATCTGCATACGACAATTCAAATAAGCCCGCCTCGTGATAACGCGAATTACATTTTCATGCTAGCGTAGTAACAGCGATATGTTTCAGTACGTAAATTACAAGAAGGCCCAATCGCAATGTTTTTTCTTCATTATTAAGGCTGCCATTTTTGTTTGCGTATACGTACACGCCTATTAAACTCGTATCGCTATATTCATAATTTAATATCATTTATATGTTTTTTTTTATGAAAAAATTACATTAACACATTAGTTCTGTGTGCTTTAGGTTGAAGAGGCGAAATCTAACCAACGACTGTTGCATTTGATTCTTATCGAGAATTCAACTCTTAATGCCACCACCAAAGCAGTTTAACGTCGATTTCCCTGTCTTCATCTGGCTTTCTCTTTTTTGCAGTGCGTTTCCGATGATGACAAACATTCGTGTAGTATCTTTTGGATTAGCTTAATAATATCATGAACATTTCTGTTAGCGATTGCAAACAAACGTTCCTTTTATACGTGCACAATCGCTTCTCCCTAGCACGAGGTGGACCGTGTAGTTTCGTCCGATTTCGAATCTAGGCAACCTCAGGTGTCCAAAGGCTAGTGGGCAATCCAATTATCACTCCAGCATCACGATGATGCGTTCCGCCGTTTACTACTCTCTACTACTTTGCACAGACAATATATGGTATTCACAGATCTGTATAGGTGACGAATAGTCGCGGATTACTTCTCGGATGGCGGCCAACGTATGCAGGCGCAAGGCTCTAAACGTATCCTGGAGTAGTTCGGGTGGTAATGAAGGCTGAACGTAAGCACCAAAACAATACGAGAAAAAGATAGGACTCGCTGTATATCTATTACCTTTCTAATATTAGGTATTTTTAAGGAAGAATGAATGTTAATTTCTCATTTAGAAGTGCGCTATTCCATGGTCGATTATAGGTCCAGCTTGCTTGAGGTCGTTTGCTTGAAGAGGCATAGAAAACTGTCGTCCAGAAGATTACTGAAATATAATAACACCATTCAAAATAGCACAGGCTCGTCATGCCTATATATTCAAATAAATCGTCTCCATGATAAGAGCTCTGAGCTGGTGGCTACTGACTGCAATTAAAAGCCAACCATGAGATGATGGCCAAACAGCTGACATCCTGCCCTAACAAATCGTGATAAGCAGTCTCCGTAACCATAACCGCGTTGAACGTACGGAACCTTTTCTTTTTTCTATTTGTACGGTACGGAGTAATTTGCTTAGAACAGAATAATGATGAGAGAAACGAGTTGGCCCAAGGCCAAAATGTACTATCTTATATTAATGTACACCTGTATATCACAATAGCTATCAGCTATTACCAATTAGTGCCGGTAAATTTGCGCCTCGTACTATATATTGTTATATATACTCGATAAATAGCTTCGCTATTGGAAACGCTGCTTCAAAGCAAGGAACAGACGCCAGTGTTCTGTCATATATCTAAAATCAAATAACGTTCTTCTGACAACGGCGTTACTGTGACTTAAAACGTTGCTGAGTACGGTAGTGTGAAGTTCGTAATAGCTGGCTATTATGTATTTACTGCGATATGAAACGATCCATTCGTTCGTCCCCTCGTTTGCACGTAAAAGTGTTAAGCGTATCTCCATAAACAGATAACCCGCAGCGTGCATCACTTATTTCTGTAACTTTCGCTGAATGCTAGATACCCATAAAACAAATCATGAACGTAACACTCCTTGTTGTGTAGTTAAGACATCAGAACTATTATAAAACAATATATGGAAATATATTACATGTGTCCTAACTGATGTCCTTTAGTACGCTCCCTCGCTAGCTACAATTTGATAAGAAAGTTCGAGTCCTCAAGCGCAGATTTATGCTTTTCAACAGCTAAACGCCATAAAATATCATACTTTAGAACTCTCTTGTATCTGAAATTGTGACAGGACGCTGCCCGACCAGCGTAGTCATGAAATCTCTGCTGCAGAACGCCTGTAAACACGATACTATATATACTTGATGTATCTAAACTTATGTGCCCATATTAAAGTTTCATATGCGGACGCAAACTTGCACGTAGCTATTCACGGATACACATACTCACCGCGTGTCCACAGCACAACAATGTGCAGCTTTTCCCATTCAATAGTGTTACATTTTACTAGACGTATTGTTTTGTCTGTCTTGCACATTTATCTATGTATCTTTTTATCAGAAGCGACACTCCTGCACGTTCTCACACGTTGAGGTTAGGTTTGATTTGTAGATATGCTGCTACAGTTCCCGTTGCAGGAAAAGCGAGAATGCACGATAGCACTAGTCGTTATAGAAAAAAATTACAAGTAGAGTTTCAGCTGGCTTGCTGTGTTTCTCGTATCTTTTTTAGTACCAGAATCGACTAGGAATTGCTATGTCTTTTTCCAGTAACTGACCGCCGTTCGTGTTCTTCCTTCTCACTATCCAACTTCTCAAGAACGTTAAATTCAGCAACGACTTGCCATTGTCGCTACTTTGCGCATCCGGCGTCTGGCTCGCCTGAGCTATCTTAAATAAAATAAAGTCAGCAAAGCGGAACTCAGTCGTCTGCTACTGCTGCTGTTGTGATCAGCTGAGAGCTAATAAACATGTTTGAAATAGAAGCAAACATTGAAGATACAATATAAATTTAGAAAACGTATAGGTTTAGTAGAGCGCTAGGCAAAACATTCCGATAGAACGATGATATATAAACTTTTGTAAAAGATGTATAAAAGACGAAAATAAAATTCCTATCGTAAGATCTGTAGCGCTCTATCTTGCGTATTAACTAACGACTGGAATATTAATCGCGAATTTTCGATAGCCTTACGTTCGATTACAACAATGGTAAGCAAAACGTATCGTTAGGTGCATATTTGTGGGCGGTTGATGCAGAAAACAATGGGCCCCATCCATTTATCGGGGGTAACGTTTCTCGACAAGGTGTCTTCTTTGTTTACTCTGCTGCTGCAACAGCCGCTATTATCGAACGAAAATAGTAATTATTAGTAATAATACGAGTGAAGCTTTCTGATACATTGACTGTCGCGCAATCAATCCCCAGATATCCCATCGCATATACGCAATTCTTTCAATTAGAACAAGGGTGTAACAATTGACTTCTGGTGGCTATTGTTCGTATGCTGTGGCCAACAGGCCAGCCATTCCGTGGGCCTTTTCTTGAGCGTTTACACTCCCGCGTGGCGGAACGCCGTTTCCCCCGATGATACCATTACGACTACTGATGTGGCTCCTGCTGTTGCCCTTCACGTTTTTCGTACGTAACGTCTTCTCTTGGCTCGCTTCGTTCTTCCTCTGGAGCGCAGACGATATGCCGGGCCAAACCGCTAGCTATAATTGAGAGGACGTGCATCCATTGCCTATAATACGTCGCTTTGTATTGTCTGATACACGGCTGCATCGGTGTACACCTGATAGCATTCTCTATACAACGAAGGCTGAATCCGGAGTTACAAGTAAGCAGAGTGCAAATTAATTCAAATGAGCGAGTTCAGAACGAAATAAAAAATTCAGAATCCTTTCGGTCTGCAACCACAATCGATGAACAAACTTCGCTGACAGACGCTTGAATAATGACGAGTAAGGCTGAATGTTCTGGTTTAACACTGCTTTTCGAAGCACCTCCCGATTCCGATGTATCCTGTAATGATTTGCACCGTCGCGGCAATGGCGATCGATACTGGATTCTTTAAACTTAACATTACTCCTATCGCCGGTTGTGAGGCGCGTATTTGTTTTTATCGATCGCCCGATGTTGTCATGTGGCCGTCTGATGGCAAGTGACCAGTCTGATCCAGTCTGATAGTTAAATCATGACACAGTTGCGGCGGCTTCAGTGGCACGGCCAATCGGTGACTCGACAGCCTATGGACGATGAGGATAGCACGGCGTATCGTTCATTTGTTCCTAGCTCGCGTCGGTCATTTGCAAGGAACTCACCATGCGGATAATGATGGCAACGGCAAGAACGGCTCTCTGACGCTGAAACAGGGCGTCGTTGTTCGTAAGTCATCATTCGCTGACTTCTGATCAGCGCCGACTGTGAACATGTTATTGTGGAATGACCTTGCGCGGCTGGTCAGTGTTACTAAGCTAGCCATTTTTGTGATTGCATGCTGTGCTTGTTGTTGCCTTTGCTGCGGATGGCGGTGACCCTGAATGTTGTTTTGCGGCAGCGGGTCATCGCTCCAGCGTAAGCTGTTTCTTTTACTGGCCGCAGCTATTCGGATAGCGATGTCGATCCGCACGGGCCAACAACAGTAAACAATGATGTTTATTTAAAAATGTGACAAATTAAGTGACGATAACGATGACAATAACTAAAGTAACATATTCAGTCGGTCCAAATCAGTCAGTCTGACTGCTATATATATATATATATACATATACGCAATTGGATCTATCTACGGACACAAAGACACTGATGATTGAAACTTTGATAAGCATCATCAGAATAACAAAAGTAATTCGACCAACCGAAATTTTTAAACACAATTGCCAAAGTCGGAGCATCGGTGACGGCATCAGCAGCCTTCGCCAATGCAATGATACAGTAGACCACTCTCGGGGAGGGTTAGCGGCTGGAGATGCCGTTGTCCGGTGAAGCAAAAGCACTAGACTAAAGGTTTTAGATGGACTGAATTTCAACGGTTCTGCCCTTTACTGTGTTATTATTAGTGATGATATATATATATATATATATATATATACATACACAGTTCGAGAAGCTCAATCGGCTCCGATACAGATGTATGCAGTAGATTAACTGAACCTATTACGCTGGATTCCAATTGGATTGTTTTCCACAGTAGCAGGGCTTGGTGACAATTTATAGACAAAGGACTAAATTAAGAGGGTAGATTTGTGAAGTTTGTTATTTGTACGCAGGGTCGTGGTCAAGTGATGCTGGTCTTCTGAAATTCGCGTTGTCTCCTACCATCTTATAAGGCGAATAAGATAAAATATTCGGTAAAACCAAGATACTTATACCGTACGTATGTGTGTATGTATGTATACCCGTCCGTATTGCGGTCACTTCCATGAGCTCGGCAGCGTAATCTATGCACTCTTGTACACGTATGCAGCATAAAATGCAAGAGTGATTTCTACACAATGCGCGGATATGATTAATTCGTCGTTCAAAAAAAAGTATTGGCGATTTCTCTTTCCATTTACATGTTATTTCGCTCTGTTTGAGATGACGACATCGATGATTCAGACGTCTGATCGTCGTTAGAACATCAGCACAGTGGCATCTGTGCCTTTGACGAATGAAATGAGGGTGTACTGAGGAGCGATCGCGACGCAATTGTTCGTACAGGATTTCCCAGGAGAATTTTATAACCGTTCCCGTTTCCGATTTGCAAAAAAGGCCAAATCGAAAATGTAAACGTCGTTTTGGTCTTAGCCGGCGTTCGTGAGAGAGTGACGAAGAGGCCGAACGATATTCAAGGCACGACCTCACATTAGTGGCGATTTAGCCGATTAGAGTCGCGATTGCTCTGGTAAGGTACGTAGACATCGCTGTCATCCATAGTATTCCATGGCAGTGCGGACAACTGAGAAATACTGTGCCGGATCGTAAGTTTCGATAGATGTCTGCTGGTATTGAATAGGTAGTTCACTAAGTTGGCTCACTGCTTAGGTTGTGTGATGGCTTTGCCTAAACAGCACATCCAGCGCGGTGCAGTCAGGCCAACGGGAGCCACAGGCACGACAGGACGGAACTTCGCTCGGCTGATGCCCAGAAAAGTGCTAAATGGGATGGCACAAGGTGTGTGAGCTAAACTTCGGCATGGTGTGCATATGGTGTGACATAGCGGCAAAACTTGCCAGATTCAGGCTGTGACCGTTGACGACGCCGTTTGCAGGGTCTATGAAACAGCTGCCCAGCCAGCAGTAGGAGGCGAAGCAGCAACTTCAACTGAGAGACAGATAAAAAGGGCGGAAGTGCAGTTAAACTATGACGAGCTTAGGTTTTACAGCTAGGCTCTATACTGTTATTGCACGTTTTAAGAGCCCTCGTTCTGGGTTGTCGCGACAGCGTCCGAAGCAGGGTGAAGCAATGGCCTACTTCGTGTTTCAAACACACATACAAGCTTACACTGGTACTGATAACAAACGGGTGTTTTTGACCTAGTAAAGATGCCTGCTGGCAGGACCGGGTGCTGACGACGACAGGATGGATGCCGATAGGTCAGGACCACAGACTGAACAACGGAAACGTAAATAGAGCCAATATCCTCAAAATATCGTTGGCTGATACCGCCTATTGTACATATTTTCACAGTTGCACAATATGTTTTTGCTCGAGATGTAGACGCTGTCGGAACGTTCATAATTGTGGTATGATATAACAGCAACAGACCTGCTTCCCGAAAAATACAGAAAACAGGCATCTAGTTATTTATAGCATCGGTGGATTTTTTTAAAGAAGGTATTCGAATAATTTTTTTTTAAATATTTTTTTTTCTCTTGGTTTATTAACCTTGGCCTACTAGAAATACTTCATAACTATAGTCGGAGTGATATTATTATCGTAGTGTCTTCCATAGAGATATGCAGATCGCTTATAAACCCAAAAATATGAAGTGTCTGAAAAAAAATACGTTAAAAGAGACGAAAAATAGTTGAGGCACAGATAGAACAACAAATAGATAAAATGCTCAGACAGCTAGCGAACATTACCTACTTTTGACAGTAAATAATTATCAATATCTAGTCATAGACACAAGGAAATAGATCCTTTTTCTATGATTTAATATAATATGCAAGCAAATAGATGTTTATGAAATAACTCATCTTTTTTTTTTACAAATATTACTCATAATAATTTTTTCAACTGAATACTCCTTAAATTATAGATGGGCATAAGTGATTTCTGATATACTTCAGAAAATCTCAGCACTGAAGCGCGTTTTGAAATATTATACAAGTTGTAAAAATAGGCAGAGTAGAACAGCCACATGCGTAGCAAAAAAAATCATGTTGCGCATTTTTTATAAAAGTTTTTTGTTTTTTTCTAAAGGGCGTTGCATGACCGGCAGTTGACATTTTTTTAACGTTTAGGTCAGCACCTATGCCTTTTTATACAAAGCTTTCAGTTAGCTAAATTAAGCAAAACAACAAGATTTTATCTTGTAGCGCACCCTTCGTAAATAGTGTGACGAAACAAGTCTTTCTGGCAGGGCAACTGTTAACGCCTTACTCATTGTAGTTCAATAACAGCCATTTTAATGTTACAAGGGTCTCGATTAAAGCCATAGGATCGTTCGAACAGCTGATACAATAGCATGACGTTTAGCAAGTTCTATTGTACTAGGTAAATGGTGTTTTATCTAAATTAATAATGCCGAATGATCGTGCTTTTTATTGGTAACTTTTCCGCTGGGGCAGTACGGGTGAACACTGTATTCGTTTATCTCCCCCTTAGTATCTGCCGCTTTTTGCTGGCCTCGCGCGCACCGTGCTGCGTGTAGACAGCTGACCATTATTTCCTCAGTATAATTTTTATTTCCGATGAGATTTTTCCCGCTAAAAAAAGGGTGCTAACCAATCGTTCTTTTTAGGGGACGAATCACTCTACTCGTTGAAGAACTGCAACAAAACTCGAGAAACATAGGGAAACAGGTGAATAGGGAACCGCAATTAAAGTACAATTAATACAACAAAAACAAATTGCATTTTCCGCTCAGATAATAACACTACATATGTATATATAACCACGGTTATATAGAGCACATATATTTGCGTTTCATATCGTTCTAGCTATGCTGAATGGCGACGCATCGTACATGTTGTTTCAGCAGGTGTGGCAGTGCTTCTAATGGCGAGTGAATTTGTTTCAGAAGCTATAAAAGTAACCATGCCTTGTGGCCCTATTTGACACTCAACAGGTTCATTTCAGTTGGGCTTATTTTTTTTTTTAGGACATCTTTTAGGACCATTACCATGGATACGATTGCAATTAATTACATTAATTCATTATTCTACTCTTTTCGTCCGCCTGCCTCGACACTGATTTGTTCGGTTCAAGTGGGTTTACTGACCCCTCCTTCCCATCTGTTTTGCCATGCTGTCCGTTTAGATGATAGCTACTGCACTGGAAATAGTAATAGCTCTCAAGTGAACCGGTGTCCCGGGATTGTTTTATATCAGAAATTATATCATTATGTCACTTGTTTACTACGATATTTCGACTTTTTTTTTTTAATTTTCTCTCTTTGTTTCGCAGCCATAGTCTTGCAGATTTTCTGCTTGCACCTTTTCGACGCTAGTAACCGTGTCGGCGGGCTACGATCGACAGTCCACTTTCGGATAGTGATTCATTAGAAGCTAGCTTTGAAAGCCTACTGTTATTTCAGCTAGGTAAGCCTGGTTTTAACTGAACTTTGTTTTCTGGCTGCCATCTTATGGGTCTTTCTCGTGTGGTGAAGTCTAACCAAGCTCATTATTAATCAGGCATCCAGGCAACCATGTGAGACTTAACTAGTGCCGTCCTAAAAGAGTTTGTTTGGTACTCCACGTCAAATTATAGCTAACTCGTGACTCAGAGCATACGGTATGACGGTATCATAGTATCGACACAGCTAGAAGGCAGGCCTGACAAGAATGAGATTCAGTGGGATCTTCCTGTGGGGCGAAGGCGGTCGCCAGGCTGGACGATGCGGGAGCAAACCAAAGGATTCATACATGACTTATGCTCGTTATATGAAACCATGTTGCCGTGGGAGTTGTCGTGGTAGTTACCAGCCGTGTCCAAGTTACCACAACGGCGCGGCGTCGTTTTTGACTCTTGTAGCGTCTTCACTGGGATCAACCCCCGGTACACTGTCGCTTTACTCGAGAGCACGGCAAAGTGTTCAACAGTAGTAGCACTTCATAGAGAAGCCGATGAACTAATGTGGGGATGGCCTATAAGGAAGCGATACATGAAGCGATGCTGCAAGATGGATCGGACAGTATTACTCTCTATTTGTACTAGTGTCGACGTTATTGTTGCCACGGGGGGCGGTCACGTTTTTGCAATGCTGATAGTGCCGGCGTGAAGGCGAAACGATGTTTTGCTTCTGGTTGTGATAAAGGCACATTCAACACGCGCATTCATCGCGCGAATCTTGCAGGCCATGTGTTATTAATCTGGTCGGGACGTCAGTCAGCAGATTTTCAACGGTGACCAGTGGATGCGCGATTGAGGTGTTTTGCTTGTTTACAATCAGCTAACAAAACAATATATATCTATCCTAGCTAGACTATGGCTGTTCAGTTTCCAGTTAAATATAACAGTGGACCTAGCGCAAATTACTAAGTGACGTCTTTCAGCTGCTGCTTCGGCTGAAATAACTAGTACTACCACTAATGCTGCTCGTCTTACTGTAAAAGAAGCGCTATTCCCGACACGACCGGACGTTGTTTTATTCTCATTTTTCTGCACCGTCTCTTTTTTCAGTTAATTTCGTCCCTGTTCAACTGTAGAAAGCGTTTTACTTTATCTAATGGATGTTCGCGGTATTTCGTTTGCAAATGAAACGTTTCTCGTGTTGCCGTTGATCCGCTTAGACACGGCAGTCAGTCGTGATGCCCCAATCGGGGCAAACAAATTTCTCGCAATTGTAACTTAGCGATAGCAGCGAATAGGCTGCTTTTACTCCTTCTGCTATTTAGTGATAATGTTAAGACTCGCAATTTCGTCTTTCGTTTGTGATAGCTTCACTTGTTGACGGTCAAGCCAAACAACTTTAGTTAATAATAAGCAGTTACCGGTTGACGAGAGGTCTAACAAATGAGCCGATGTAACGGTACCCGAATTCAACTGTAAAAATCGAATTAACAGATAATTGATCAATAGTCGTAATTATAAATAAATCACCGATTCGTCTACCGCTGTCTATTGGCCCGTCTGTTAGACAAAAACAATGAGCGCATTGGTCTGTCTGCCAGCCTGTAAACGATTGCCGTCATAAAACAAGCCTTTTGAACCTTGGCTCTGATTGTATCGTTACGCACGGCTTTTTCTCTCAGCTAATAAAATATAGTTACACAGTTCCTTAACTATCCAAACATTTTTTTACAAACTTTCCGTACCTTCATACTATGGGTAACATAAAATCGTCTTGCCTATTTTGCCCCGCCATTGAGGCTGCCTTCAAGTTGTCCAGTCGCAGGATCGTCACTCTGACTAGCCGGACGCTTTTGCTTTCTAGTTAATTTATCACGCTTTATTGTTATTGTCACACATTTATACAGGCTATGTGGTCTATAAGATCTAAACCTTACCGGTCGGGGAGGACAGGGTAATTCATTTAGGTTTTTTAACACTGGAGGCTTTTTTCACACAGCTTCGGTGTCCAGTTCCGATGCTGTGTTGCATCATCTTTTTTCGGACTCATCCAGCTGTATTTGTATCTTGTAGTATTTGACTATCGTCACTTCCGCTGACGAGTAGAATCTGTGACAGAGTGAAATATTCACAGTAAGTAATGTGAGTGCACTTATAATTCGGTAGGGAAAGAAAGTAGACGTAAGCGGTAGTACGAAGGTTACTACCTTATTGGCAGTGGTCGTGAAAGGGAAATTGGTAAGAATCGATGGTGTCTTTTTTCCTGCCTGCCTGCGTCAGGAAGCAGTTTTCAGCGAGGATAAGGACTGGATTGGAGAATGAAAAGTATTTAGAGCACCTCAACCCTCGGGGATTGTGTCGGCATGGACAACGGAATTTATGAAGAAGGTCGTCTCTTCAATATTGAGTGAATATGGCAAGAGAGATCTTCGTTAGCTCGCGTTCTCATCTATCTATAAGCCTAAGCCTTGAACCTCTTCCATTTCGTCTGTTCTGTGCCCTAGCAGGCGCTAGCCGAATATTTACTAGCTCGGTGAAGAATGAAAGGAAACGAAGTCGACAAAGAAAAAAAAAGTCAACGATCTAAGTACTGTGACCGTTCAATTGCTCGATGGAGAGTGAAGATCCAACTGACAGGGGTAAACGAATTAAACTGCAGGAAAATTTCTAGCAGTGGTCACGCTGCTGCCCTAGCATCGGAGGGTCACTAAATACTGCACCGCAATTTAAAAGGAGTATCGATCTAAAAATTTGCCATGAGCATGAAATGCCACAAAAAAGCTCTGACAAACATATTTTAGGTAAGGCCAACACAGACGGTCGGAATGCAAAGGGCACGGCCCGCTCGTAAGGGGGTCTGCGCAAATAGATACATTAAAAATTTTCTTCTTTATGAATATGGCAAGTTTTAAAAGGGATGATTATAAATTGTCATACACTGATCTAGACGCTTTCTGGCTACCTATCTTTTAAATTTTTGAAGACGATGTACGGAAATAGATGGTTATTTTTCTTAACACAGACAGCCATGCTGAAAATAGACACAGACTATTTATTACTGCTAGGAAATTAATTTATTTATGCTAAATTAAACCCTCATTAAATTAACTCAGTTTCTGTAAATCCGGTCAGGTCTCTCGCTCATTTCTATTTGAAGATATCACCGTTCATAAATTCTGTTCTCTAAGCTCTCACCAGTCCACCTTCAAGACAAAAGCCAGGACTTCAATGCGGACTTAAGTATCGCCCGAGGTTAAAGAAGTAAAACAGGTGTAGCTTCACCCCACAACCCAACGCAAGTCCACCGTGAGTCTTTAAAGCCTTCAATCTGGTCTGTTTAAACATAACTGTTCTGGTTCTTGATAGTACTGGAATCGTCGGGACTGTGATCGCCAACGTAGCGAGGGCCCTATTGCTTACGAGTTCATTCATTTTGGTTAAACTTGCGGGTTTAGAAAGACACTAGAAAGACTGTTTAGGGGAAGAACGGTTGTCCTAATCTTTTGCAAACATACGAAACAGAAAGTGGTTCGTTGGCTTGACTTTACATAAAGAGCGGAACTGTACATCTGAGGGACTATGGCTCCTTCTAATGTCGAGATGGAACATCCTTTTCATCGTCTGTGGCCTTGTGTTTTTTTTTTCGTTAGACCACTTCCGGCTAAGCCGGCGTTGCTGCTGTTTCAGGACTCGTCGAAAACGTTGTTTTTCGATTATCTAACGAAAAAGCCTTTCAGAAATGGCTCGTGAAAGCTTTAGGGCGCCCATCAGGGCTGACTAGCGGGTCGCTAGTGGAGTACTGGGTCACAAATCATTTCGTAGGTACTCGCGTAACAAAAGCCATATAAAAACCGTTATAAAAGTATTTACGTTCAACACCCACACGAAGAATAGCCAGACGAGAGCGACTTCAAACTTTGCTTGTTTGCTTGCTCGCTTGAAGCCATGTTAAATAAAAGGAGTAGTCCATTTTTTTACCCAAAAAAATGTTGACATTGGTGTACATTTAAGAAGCAAGGGCTTGATTCGGCACCTACTCGACTAGCCCGGTACAGTCACCTTCCTAGTTTGTTGCGACACTTGATGCCTGCCGTTTTAAGGACTAATTTCATCTAATAGTAACTAGTTATTCTACCGGCAATAATCTCAGCGGATACATTTATAGTATAACTGATTAAAATTGATATTTGTTGCCCTACGCAGGACATAAATTCCTTTTTGAACTGAAGTGTCTCGCCAGGCTTCCTTTCGAAGGAGTGAGTCGGCATCAGCGTAACGATGCTACAAAAGTAGTGCTTAGATAGATAGGAAGCCAGTTTTAAAGCGGGATTAATAAGTCCTTTCATCTACAGCAAAGCTTACAACCCCAATTGTCTGACTTTTTAGTTATATAAAATAAGCAATTTGTAACGGTACTTATTTAATTGTTGAAATAGATGCTCTAATCAGTTAAATAATAAGGACACAGTATGTGATTAGCAATGAAGGGGAATCCATTTGAATCGTACAACGTATGACGTTTTCTGAACTTTAGGTAAGCGTTGATCTCCATGTTTGATATGTACATACCATGAAGATAAGTTAGATATGGCCCTTCCACCTCTGATGGCTATATACGGTCCCAAGGAAGCACCATCACGTATTCATCTTTTGCGAAGTGCCCGTCATCTATATTTAATCGCAAAGCAAGGTCGGAGTAATATGTAAAAGTACGTTAGATGGCACGGCAACGTAATGAATGTAGAAGCTGATGCTTGCAAAGCCTTGAATCAAACAATCATTGTCTAAACGCGTATCTGAGAACGTATTTTGTTCCAGGTCAATCTCTTATTTCGTATATTTACCGACGTCTAACGACCTTGTCGTCTAAGCTGAGAGACGTAACCAGATGATTACTTCGCACCTGAAGAATCTAGTCTTCGACTGTTAGTTATAGCCGCGTTTTATATCTTAATGTTCATATGAGCCTTCAACGAATTCTATTGTTGTCCGACAACTAATAGCTATGTACGATACGAAAAGTTTATTTACTTAGTCTGCCGCTTGAACGAGCATCGATTAACGGACCAGTCGGTGGAAACATCCGAAGAGGCGATGAAAGGCTGAGACGCGTTGCAATTGTTAGACGGCAACAAGGCCCACTAAAGCTTACCACACGTATTACGACACGTAGGAGTGTTCCTCAGTAAAAATCATAAGGATAAAATAGCAGCAGCACACAGCTTCCAAACTCCATATGACTGCGGTCGGCAGTTTGTTTGAGACAGTTAAGCTACCACCTGACAAAGCGATGATAACAGGCGTGTTTCTGTTGCCTTAAGTGTTTGTACTGCTCTTGTGACTGCTGCATAACCTCCTGTCAATGTTATATAAATAATAATAATACAGTATCTAAATGAAACAGTATGCCTCGTCTACGGACGTACGCAGCGGAAAATTTTCCTATTTATGGTGAAAGTTAGGTAGAAAAAGTACTTGATGGCGTCTTTTTGCGCTTACTGAAGGGGTTGGTGAGTCGAAGTTATATGCTACTAATACCTAGGAGTCTATCGGTTGCTCGGAGTGTGGGTACTATTAGCTGGTGCAAACTTTCAATAGGCTGTACTAGCTCTGGCGAGTACAGATGCGTCGAAGTAATCGAACAGGTATGTCCTCGTCAGCTATCTCAGCGGCTAAACTCAAGCGCCCTTCATTTACGCGAGACTATACCGCATACATGGAACACGTACAGATATCTGGGTTTTTAAAAAGTAGCGTATTTGTAATAATGATGATGATTAGTAGTTTCGATATCGTGAAGACGTCCTGAAATATGTGGTTTTTTACCCGTTTTATCGAATATTATTCGTCGGATCTTTTCGAATGGTGCAATTTACGGCAGCAAAGAAGTACTAGATTCATTGACGGAGGCCTTCTTACAGGGAGTGCATATAGGAGACAACCAATTTATTTTATTTGCATAAGAGACGACCGGACGAGGGGCAAACAGAATTCAGTATCGATTTACAGCTTCTGTTATGAACTTATTGAAAGCTGAATCTATTTTTCGTGTTTGCTCAACCTAGTCATCGCCAGGACTGCTATCCGCTGTGCACTGAAGGTTATAGAGTGTGAACAAGGCTGAATTAATTCAAGCAGCATATGCGTATACTACAATGCATGTATGGGAAGCATATCTAGGAGCCTAACCCGCAAACTAAATACCGGTTCAGCGGCCTAGTTTAGAGCCTGCCTATTATGAACTCTTTATTTACTACATTTACACAATATTGTAACAGCTATAGTCATAGCCAAAAGTCACCGCTGCTGCTGCTGCTGTTGTTGTTGTATCTACGATTGCCATGATAGCAGCGAGCAGAATACGCCACAACGAAATGATGGCAGACACCGTAATGCCTCTTCACTCACCTTCTAGCTTCAATAGAAGTTATTACACAAGCCGATTTGAAATGATGGTACATCCATCTTGTCTGTACAAACCGCCTCAATTCTATGTGCTTCAACAGAGCTGTTCTCGATTTCACACGTTCACAAAGAATTAACAGCAATTCAACAGGAGAGCGACGGCTTTGGAGCCCAGGAAGGTACTACTTAGCCCACACAGAGCCGGTCTGATGAATGGGGCCAACGAAAGAAGGGCTAGCACGGAGTCTGTACCATTACAATCAGTAGTACCCCGTTATAGTAACTTAATGGCCGTTTGTGACAGGATTGACAATGCTGAGCTCGCATGTTTACATATATATATATATATATTCATTGTTGTGTTTTCTCACCGGCCATTCGCCTTACCCCCCCCCCCCATTGCCTTTATGATTTTTTTCTAAGAGGGACCCAAATCAATCGGCAACTTCATTGTCAACTAATATTTAATATGCTAAAATAACCCATACACCGAAAAGTATACAATAAAGTGTATTAAACTGAATTGAAGAACACAAGTACATTCTGCCCGATAAAGAGCTGGAAAGGCGAAAGCTACCGTCAATCTCGGTTGCTAATAGTTTATTAAGCATCTTCCAAAGCAGTAGTCAAAAGAGTAAAATATATATAGATAATATATACGTTGCGTGCTTTTTGATGAGATATCCATTTAGTACCTGAAGTTTCATACTGCTGATTGATACTCGAAGAGACAACTTATTGGATCGAGTTCATAAATATATATGTAATGTTAAATAAGCAATTAAGTGAGTCATCAAGCGTAATTCTAAGCAGACTCTGACGCTTTACTACTGTTAAATGAGGAGCCAATATAGGCAATTTCCATTTACTTGAGTAAATGACCGATCTATACGATTAGAGGCTACAAGAGAACATTTATTAGGGTTTTTTTTTCTGAAAACTGACGCGAGGTGGTATATCTACCTTACAATGGACTCCGGGCCTGAGTACGCTACATGAGTAATAAGGCTGTATGAACAAGAAGTAGATTTTTTCGAAAATCACTAGTAAAATGTTCCTTAAGTTAGTTAAACGGTAGGTTACAGTGGGCCTTGAGGATCTTCTCTATATTCTTACGTATTTGAGATTCCCAAGTAGTTAGAAATAATAACCTTTTCTATATATGAACAATGACAGTCGTTTATTGATGTAAATTGTTATAAAAAGTCATTGTGATTGTTATCATACGTGGATCTCGGCATGCTTTTCAATTAACCCGGCCCCTTTATTTAAGTTTCCCTTAATAACTTATAAATATGAAGTAATAATAATAAGCAGAGATTGTTTACGTTGATTTTTGTTTCATGATCATGTCTATCGTTTTGTCAGCAAAGTGCCCAATGTTAATGACAGGACACAATTCATTTATATGCATCTTTACAGAGAGTATAGGAAATTTTTGTTCTGAAAAAGCTTGTGTTTATCGGCCGTTGTCGCCTTAACCGCTACCGTTCGCACTTAACATTGCTTGCGTTGTTAGCTACGACAGTTGCAAGCAGTACCCGCGCTCTTCACCTCGATAAAAGCAGTGGAAGTCCTGTTGCAATTATAGAGCAACAGGGCTTTTTTTTTGCTGCCGATGGTGATCATATTGGACAATGGGTTGACCGTATTCGTATTTAAAAAACGGCTGAAGAAAGATTCAAATCTCAGTGAGCCCAGCATATACACGTCGGTAGCTGACGTCAACGGTGGTCATGATGTTGATGGCGGTGGTGATGAAGCTTTCCTGGTAACTTCTATTGAACGCTTCACGCATTATTGCCATTTTTGCAACTAGTGTTGGTGTTTCTTCCACTACTGCCCCAGTAGCAGTTGTCTTCTCTACGACAGCCACTGTTCAGGCCGCTCGTAATGTTTGATGTGACCCTATAAAATGATAGCCGACAGAAGGACAATGGCCATGGAGCCTGCAGCTGAAGCTACGCGATAGACTGGTCGCGCTGAATAAATGAGCGCAAAACACATGTTATTGTTACGTAATAGAACAATTAGTGTATGCATTTTTGAGATAGCTGTTCTACTACTACTACATACGTGTTGGGTTTGTTGTCGTTTTTACTTTTGGGGTTCCTCGTCGAATATACCGAGTCTATCGAGTACGTTCGATCAACAACACGACAGACGGCCAGACAAACACAGTCGTCACTGGCGCTGACTTAGATCGTACCCCTACCATTACCAACATGTAATAACAGCAGCTTATAGTACTCGTCGTTATCATACGGATTCTGAAGACGACATTGACCCTGGACTAGGTGCTGTGTTGATCGACGAAGTGATGAGTTGGGCCGAACCATCCGGACTTTGTTATCGACTATGAAGCGTTTGAAATTATTACTATGGTTCCCACGGGTGTTGAAAGTTGCCTTACTGCATGTTTTTAAGGGTCACTTTGACTTGCATATGAAATCTCATTTATGCGCCATTGAATCGTTCTCTAGGCTTCTATCTTACAGTGAATTAGCGCTAGCGATTATTGTAAAATATAAATATCTCCAATTTGTATATCATGCTAATGAAAACTTTTGATAAAACTATAAATACTTGGAAGTCTTAGTTTCGGAAGAGTCTGATTATGCCTTTAAGTAATGAGATTATTATTCAAGGGCTATTTTTTTTTTTTTTTTTTTTAGTAACCAGGCAATTCGTGATTACATTTTTCAAGGTAAATGATTAGCTATGACGGTGACTTAAAGTCCAGGCTAGAGGAACTTGAACAGCCAAAAGGCAAAGGGTTTATGCATATCTGTGAAGATCTTTGACGATCACGTTCTTCATAGCTCTTCACTCCGAGTTCGTTCGTTAATGAATGTTTCTTGAACAATGGAAGGAGGACCTTTGCTAGCGCTATCATCGAAAAGGCTATGACGGCAGATTATGAGGGGTGGATCTGCCGACTCGAGTAATCAGGATTTTGGCTTGAAAAAAGACAGCTGCTATTCACGACGATTTCTACCACTACGGTTTGGTACTCGGTCGAATACTCCTGAGGAAAGGCGACGCCGATGAATTGATGGACTGTGTGCTGTCTCAGATCAACCTCGAACAGAAACTGGTGTCGATAAAGCAGAGTTAAACCGAACCGTGTGGCGCTGAGAGCCGCCTCCTGCTCCCAAGCTGGTAGCCGTTGAGTGAGAAATATGTCGCCGAGAAATCTGAAGGCCACGGGCGAAGTCAAACGAAGGCTTGACGTCATCACGGGTAGCTTCAGAGTGATTGCATACTAACTCGTCTGTTTATCCGTCCTGCTGTATCGGGTCGAGTTATGCCACATCCTGCTACCCTATCGCTCTGTTAGACGGATAAACAGTCAGACTATTTTCGTCCTTTGGCCAGAAGAGTCCTTACGACGTTCTAGTGCTTAGCCCACTTAACACGTGTGACCTGGCCTAAGCGAGTCGATGTGTTGAGGCTACTGGCACGGGACGAGAAATGCTGTTGTCAAGACAACAGCTCAAATGGCGTGAATGGCAGAAGAAGATACCAGGCGGCTTTTGGAATTGACGCACGCTATGACTCCCTCGACTTGAGGGATGCACGATGACACTTACGGGAATCTATCCCTGTCGACTGCTGTGTCTTTGTCGCGTAGATGTTGAAGGGGTTAAATTAAAGAAAACCTAGAAACCTTGCATGTAGATTCAGCTATCCTTTTTAACAAGTGATCCTTTGCGTGCTCGTTTATTGGAGAGGACTTGAGATGATTGAGGACATATTTTTTTGGCATGACAGGGCACAGCACACCTAAGAGAAGTAATGAATATCGCCGGGCTACTATATTTTGTTACGAATTTCTACTGCAGCTTCCAATAAAAAAAACTCTCTGCAATAACGTTTAGAATTTTCATTTAAGCCTTCTTGACTCGCCGTTTTATTTCGTGTTTAGCGATGCTATGGTACAATAAGACTGTTTCGTATACCAATTCAACACTATAAATAAACTGAGAAGTTCCTCTAGTTGTAGTATCCGTCCGCCCTAATGAACGGAAATTCTCACTTAAATATTCAATCATTTTCTGAAATGTATTACCAACTCGTATTTGAATCGCATTGCAAATGGCGAACAGAAAAAGCCGAACATCGGATATATCCGTGCTACCGAACGAAGTTTAGAGGCCGAAAAGTTAAGCAACGAGTACAATGGAAGTAAGCAGGTCCGTGTTTCCTGGAACGGCAGCCGTACATCGCGAAAACCCTATGTCTTCATAAAAAGCGCTTCATAAGCACACCTCAGGCCTCACACCTGCGCGTTGCGCAGAGGAAGGCACAGAAGTTGGAAGGTTGGCCAATTTTGGACGATCTTTCGCTAACGCCGGTTGTCCGTAACTGGGACTCAATTAAGTCGTTGTATCATATTGAGTGGCGGCCGTCATTGGACAGCTGTAGAGCTGCCTTTGCTCCTTTTATGTTCGCTAGAGAATCTATGATGTCGGCATCGCCATCGTCCTTGGGCGGGTGGCTCTACGAGACGTTAGGCCATATCGACACGGTACATGCCATTGTAGTGCTGTCCCTTATAGCGAAGCCGTATCGCGTGATGTGGTTTAAGTGCTCGTACGCTCTTCCGCCATAGCCTGAGCTCCTGCATCTGTGGACCGTAGGTTAGCACAGGACAGGCGAAATCAGTGTATTTAGAGTTTATCGGGGCTGCTATTACAGAAGTTCAGAAGCAGTGGTATTCTATAAGCAGTAACGATGGTGGCACGCTATCCTATTTGTTATCGTTAATTTATTCCTAGATGTTAAGTTTACCTCGAAACATTGAACCTTGAAACATTGAAACAAAAACGACTACTATAACTCTACTCCATATTAAACTAGCATCCACTCGTCACTATCATCATTACTAACTGTGCTTTAAATCTCACAAATTTTATCTCGCAGCCAATCTTTATCTTTATTTTTTAAAGATTCCCCATGGATCAACAAGTTACTTCCTGTTTGAAAACAAATGTCTTCGTTGGTCGATCTGTTTACTTGATCAGCTAATAGCATTTTTACCTTCAATGACTCCTCCGCTTACCTGAGACTGCTCACTCATAAACTGTAATTATATCGAAAGTAGGATTTTATATTCAGACCCGTTACGAATTGGTTCAGCGTTCGAATCATATATTCCGTATACTGTCTAGGGAAGCGCGCGACCAATCGACATTATTCCTGGCTAATGTTATAGTCTTTGCAGTTTGTTGTTTTGTACTGCAATTGTCTAAGCAAGCGATTTTCACCCGGACGGCTACCGTCGCCGTAAACTTATATTAGAAGGTAAACTAGCGGTGTTAGCTTAATTAAATGCTGATTCTAGCGTCTGGCTAGTATCGGCTGTCGCTAATCACAAACGACATGCTTTTTACCATCTCTAGTGCCAGCTATCACCATAGGCAATGGTGGCTTTATTGCAGTAGCCGTTTCTAGCTAATAGAGTAAGTAATTGCGCGTGAGTGGCGGAAGGAAACGGGATAAGACGATAAGAAAATGGCGGAAGTGCTACATGGCACGGATATACTCACGGTAATTTGTTCCAATGATGAAATCTATGGCGTATTGCCCGATTAGACGAGCTGCCGGCTGAAGCAATCTCTTCCTTCCTATTTTTCCCTGTTCGATCTATTGTTCGACTGCTCGCGTTCGGCTCTTCCGTATCTTGCCCCTCAGATAAAACTATTCTCTTCTTGAACTAAGCAACGTTACAGACAAAAATCTTCGCTAGATCCGTTGCAGTGCGTTTATTTGCTACTTTTTGTTATCCATTATCCTCATTGCATAGGGAGGGATAAGAAACAGTCCTCTTTTGTTAAGAAGTAGTTTGTTTGTGTTGAGGGGGCAAAGGCGCCTCAGTACGAAACTTGTGTGATGATTCGCTAGGCTCGTACCGCTAGCAGCTCCGTAAGACAAAGGTCTCGTTGAAATCAATGCAAATGCTCGCCGTCTAGTGAATAATCCAAGTATAAGTTTCACGAGTTATTGGAGCCGGCAGAGTGTAGTAAATCTAGCGACCTATGATTATCTACTTTACGATTTACAACTTACTATTATATTTTCTTTTAAATGATAAACCGAGTGTTTGCTGTCTCATTGTTGCGATTCTCGTGCGCCTTTATTGCGCGTTCCTTTTCCCCTTTCACCCATTATTGCTCTTATTATTGTTCTACAAATAAAAATGCCACTAGCAGCAAGATAAAAAAATTAAGTATTAAAAAAATATTTCTCTAATTATTTAGTGGCGTCGTTGTTACTATTATTATTATTCCTTGTTTTGAATGCTCCTCGCGTATTGGTGGCTTGTGCCTTTACGGTACCGTTCGATATTTAATTATATCAAATTTTCGTCCCTGCGAACAGTTGAAACACAGTGCAACATCTATTTAGGGGAAACGACTGAAAAAGATTTACGCTGATCCGCTTTATAGCTCTCGAGACGCTGCACGTAAGTGGGGGTTGTGGGACAGTATCAGTACAGGATAACGTGCAATATCAAGATATCCGAATTAGCACAAACATGCGTAGAATTATCGATGAACAAAACGTGTTTCGAATTCGAGACTACGCTTACTTTGTTCCAGTATAGCTTTTAGTCCCATAGAACAACAATGTAACAAATACTTACTATTATGACAAGCAAATGGGTGGCTAAACATTTTGTTCGTGTTGGCAAAAAGGTCAGTTTTACTTAACAAGTCAGTAGTTCAACGAAACAAACAAATCGATACTATTGATTTGCCTTATAATTGTGAGTTTACAGTGGGCTCGGTGCTGGGGACGTTCTTTTTGTAATAGCGAGAATAACTCAATGATCGGTGAACGTTTGGCAATTGGCTAACGAGGGGCTGTCAAAAACGACTGAAAAACAATAGCACTGTATACCAACTAGCCCGTTGAGCATTAGTCGCAGCTGTAACAGAAAAAGTGCATTAGTAAAAGTGCACAGCTTGGCGAGAGTACGCTGGGAACACATTACGAGATTCCCTATTTTTCCCAACGGTACGGCTTTGCTGACCGTACCGCAGAGTCACGCTACTGCGTATCAATGAGCAGGATGATTCAGGCGGAGAAGAGACTAGTCGTTTAACTAGGATACTTGGGTTATTCTAGTTTGAGCGCAGTTGGCATGAGTTAACTTTCTACCCATTCTCTCAATAGCCGTCACGGTCGCAGAATGTTTCCTAATCGCCGGCATCATTGGGACCACAACCGTCAGTTCTGTTTGCAAAGACGTTCGAACGGCGGGCTTCCTGCGGAACGCCGCTAGCACAAAATACTTGTCACTTTTTCGGGCAACGTGATAGGTTGAAGCCATCGAGCACTAACCCGAAGGAGGACAGGCAACGAGACCTTAAACGAACGGAGCGTGCGCTGTTATAATAGGACGGGTTTCGGGAAGGAAACAGGAGATGCCGCTGACACAGGAAAAGTTCTTCCATTTTTCCGATGACGAGCCACAGAAAGCGCCCTTTTTACTAACATAGGTATATCGGTAATACGACCTAGAAAGGTAGAAAGACAGAATCAACTTAACGAACATGACAGGATAAGTTTAGCTCATTACACCACTAATCAGATTAAGTACTTAGGGAATTAATAGTCTATTGTTGTTTAAAGATAGATTGGTTATTATTAACAAAATGAAGTCTGTTCTGCCTCGATGACGATCGTGGTAGTAATGATCTAGAAATAACGTTGTTTTTTGTTCAAGTTTAATTTAGATTCATCGTAATCCTGCCATGGTACGGCTAGATCTTTTCCAAAACCAGTTCCATCCATCCATCCATCCATCCATCGTGGTCCATATGTGTGCTTTTGAGCCAAGGGTATTGAAAAGGATTATTAGTGTGTAAATGCTCCATAGGCTTAAGTTGAGGAGGAGGAAGATCTTTAGGGATGTCGATTAAGTTCGTTGTTCGTTTAGACGGCGCGGTGTTACATAGAGAAGATTAAGTCAGCGAAAGAGGTGCAGATATATATACAATGTATGTGATCATTTACGGACGAACCTGTTTGTAGACTAGATGAAAACATCTAGACTGGGATGCCGTTGTACATTCTCTTAGCTGGGACCGGTTTCCATGTCCCGAAACTGACGCTAACTATACACTGCTAGATATATGAGGAAATTAATTTTAGCATTTTGGCGAACATGATTGAAAAGTTTATGCCACGTGTTCGATCCGACAAGAGGTCCATCCGATTGTTTTTAAGCAACCCTGTGTGGTGAGAGCGTGCTAAAACAGTTGGGAAAAGTAATAGTCTACTAAAATGCGATACTAGAGATTTCTCAATGTAATTCATATGGACGTCATATAGAGATATAAAAAAAAAAAAAAAAATAGTGTTACAATGTAATAATATACCAAAAGCGGCAGTGTACTCGAGATATAGTAATTTTCGCCTAACGACTATTACCGTAATAGGTCATGACCATTGGACAACCTGCATGATCGGGAGCTGTCAATTGTAGTGTGCCAGCCAAACACATAGCTATCAGCGAGTACTATCAGAGACAGTCAGAATCCTGAGTGAGAACAACGATGATAAAATAAATCTTGAAAATGTAAAGGAACGGAACACGACGTGCCTAGACAATATTTGGCATGTTACTGTCATTCTCCTGTCTCAATCTACGCTCTATTTCTTTCACATAGCCTGTAGCTTACTATGATAGAATAGAATAATGATTCATTCTTATCCGAAAAATGGAAGGTTGACAGTGAGAAATAATAATTAAAAATTGCAAGTGATCATTAGCTACGGCCTTATCCTTGTCCTTTAAACAAAAGTCCTCGATTGTTGAGTCGCTAATCCCAACATCTTTTCTTTCTACTATTATAGCCTCACCAAAAATGAGCTGTATTTAAGATAACCTAAGAGCATTATATACAAAAAAAAAAAGTAACAATCTATGAAGTTGCGAGTTTCGTAACGACTAGCTTGAAACGCTTCACGTCGACGACAAACGTCGTCTTGAAGGGTATTATGATACCAGTGTTTATCAGCTACATTCTACCCATTGCTGATTAGCGTTAACTTCTGGCTACAGCGATAACTATAATAATAAAAAGTTGATGGCTATCTCTGTAAGAGGCACGAAACAAGCGCTGCAAATTTTATCATAAATATTATGACCGGTTTAGAATCATACGTATCCTATGATGAATGCTAACAGAAAAGGTTGTGATATACTATATTGGAGAATATCCACGAAAGGGTTTGGAGCAAGTCGAACTTCGGTTTGTCTGTGCATTAGCCTGTAGCTAAAACCGTAGTTATTGTACCTTCAAACCAACTGGCGTGGCCTCTGTTAGCATTAGGAGAGGCTCTCACCATCATCGTCAACAGATGATGCCTGCCCGTGGGAGGGTCCGCTTCGTTTGGCTGGTTTTTTCGAACAAACGCGAGCGCCAAACGCAGCGCACATTGACTGCTATCTTAAGTATTTAGAATCAGTTAACCAACCGCCCGGACCACTCATGCCAGTTGGTGATGTTCGGCTGCCGACGCCGCTGTTGAACTCTTCGCGATGTCTGTCCTCTCTTCTGCTCTGTATCTTCTTCCGAATCTTCATTCTTAGCGAATTCTGCTGCGCTTGATCTAACTGAATGTGTGCGCCCTTTAGTTGTCACCACTGCCCCGTTGCTCCCAGGGGAAGCGCAAGGCAATTCTAGTCGCCTCCTTTGCTAGTAGCGCGAAACAATAGTACCGGTAAGTAATGGCAGAAGCTTTGCCGCCAATTTTTCTCTGAGAAGATGCGTCAGTCGTAGGTTTATGCCGTTTTGGACGAGCTTGACTGGACCATCCAAATGGTCACCGAACTCCTTGATTCCTTCGGAGGCCACGGCGTCGATATCGCCGGTCAGCCGCTCCGGCAGCGGCGACTTCATCAATTCGCGCCCCCTCGTTCGTCTTCGCTTCGTTGTCGACGTCGCAAAAACTCCTGGCTTCTTTTTAGACGTTTCAACATCCCGTTAGGGCAGGCACTGTCGGGCCACGCGCAGACGAACAGATAACTAGCCGTAACAAAGAGCTAAGCATGTCATACGAGATAATCACCACACTGAAGCCATAGAAACGAATGGTCGAACATGACCAAACGAAGGGGCAAAGGTTGCAGTGGGGCTAATAAAGAGCCAAGGATATATTGTGGCCGTTGCGTTTGCCTTTGTAAGTACAAGCGCTTTGCTAAGCCATATATCAAACACGATAGTTGGTTATAGTGCGTCAATGAAACGTACCCATGTCCCTAACCAGGGTTCTTGGTTGCCTGATTTTGCTTAATCATTTTAGAATGATATAGCGAAAACATGGGGAAGTTATGATGATTGAGCAGTTGTCTACTGTTAAACAACTATTAACGAGACCACCAGCGATTCACAGTTGATGTCCAGAGCTCGGAAAAAATAGAATGAAACGGACCGGGCTTTGCAAGTTAAAAAAACATTAGAAAGAAATAACTTATCAAGTATTTGAAAAAAAAATTTAAACTAAGTTCGATGTGGAACAGTTTATTAAGAAATGATTCGGTTCTATAGCGTGTCTTGCTTAATTTCTAATGTAACACAATTGATAATAATGAAACATTGTTGGCAGCGGCCACTCGAGTGGCTTTTCCGATGGTTTCACTTAAGACATCTAACGCTTGCACAACATACTATTAAGAGATTAGCTCGTTCTTTAAGTGGACAGTTCACACTTGTGGCTACGTCTCCACTAAAGAAAGTAGCCGATCTCTACCATGCTAACGTAAACTATGTATTATAGGTAATTGAAAAAAAAGCTCATTGAACTTTTCTTTTTGTAGATTTTTATCGCACGATGCCTTCCCTAAGTAAAAGAATCTTCGTTTTCAGCAAAGGCGTTCTCCAACCTACGTTTTTAAAAAAAAACTATTACGAGGCCGCTGGGAATTTTTATGTAGGCGGCTATCCAGAAGAGACTAATGGCTGAGGATTCCGTATCGCGGATTGCTGTGCACACTCATTTCTGGTTACGGTTATGTCCTCTTGTGCCAGTTTAACAGAGAAGCAGGAACGCTAGTTTTTAACAGTTTTACGCTTATACTTTAGCAGCTGCTGCGTGTCACCAAACGTCCTCCATCGCGTCGTTAAATACACGAATATTGCAAACTTCCCGAAAAAAAAAGGTTTATTGAAGGACTGCACTGCAACATCTTTCCGACAGAACCTATTTGCTGCGTCCTATGGAATCGCAAGTCGTAGTGATCATCGCAATCGCAAAAAGTACCACATCGTTTTCTGCTGATCGCAAAAAATTCGCTCGGGTAGGCTTGTATATGCCGCTGTGATAACTTAGTGGATAACGTATTTACGTGCTAACTTTAGCGACGAGTTGTAACCTAGGTTCGAGCCCGGGCGTTGACAGAATTTGATTTTTGCTGGAAGCCAGCCAGCCAGCCAGCCAGCCATCTATCTCTCTGATGCAATATTCCTAACGGCGATACCAGATGTAAAACTCGAAACGTTGAAGTAGACTAATGTGTGTTCTGATGCTTACCGTTTTCTGTTTCTTTGAATGGAAGTACCCATGGATATTTTATTTTTGATCAAATATTCGGCGACTTCGTAAAATAATTCCTTTGTAGATGCTTGTTGTGGCCAATGGCGAGCGTTTCATTATTGAATGAAAGGAAACGGAAGGATGATTGCTTCTGCTAAATATTTCATGCGTGTACGAACAATTCCGAGGGCAGAGTTCAAAATTATGTCCTGTTTACTGCAGCACACTCGACACGGATGTCGGAAAATCTTGAAAAACGTATCACTGGTAAGCCTATAGATATACGAGAGGGTCAACAATTTTATGAGATACTTGCTGATTTTCCTACACATTTGTGCTTCTTCTCTTTTGTCATACAAAACTAAAAGGAAATTGTTTAATAGCTTATTACAGGCTTATGAACCGTGAAAAAGGCAGAAAACAAAAGTTGGACAACAATTGGCTCATGTTTCTTTGTTTCACGCGCCAACAATTTGAAGGTGGCAGAGAGAATAAACACTGAGCGTTTATAGGTAGCTTCTGCAAGCGATGTTTCTGAAGTGTGAAAAAGCTGGGCGGTAAAGAACAGCGTGGCGAGCCTGCCGAGGAACTAGCTCACTTCCCAGCGAATAACCGCTTCCTACCATTGTACTGATGAGAGGAAGATAATTTGTACGTTGAATTACCAGTCCTCATGTTCCAGGCTTCGCTGCGTCAAGATTGCCTTAGCAGACAGTGGCGGTAGCGTATAACCTCTCTCACTTTTCCGAATGAAGGCTGCCAAGGAAGCTCGGGCTTACTAGCCGGCTGAACTACTTATAAAGCTTACAAAGGGGCTAAACTACCACTTTGTGGGTGAAGAGTTATAATCGCAATTTTGTTACTGTGGGAGCAGCAGAAGAATGACTAACATTAGCTTTGTTATCATTCTCGTCCTCGTAGCCATCTGGCGACTGTTATTGTTAATAATGATCGTTACGGTTATAATGACAGTGATGACGATGATAAAATACGGAGTGTGTTGGAATCCTCTGCATGGCCCTGGCCTATGAAGCGCTAATTTTTTTGTATAAACTCAACGCTAACTGGGTTAGTTCCAACTTGATCACGATCGTTTATTTCGAGTTAGCATAAGTTGTAGGTCGGAACAACAGCGGGAACGCAAAGATCAGGATGTGGCCTATGAATTATGGCACAATGTATGCGTGCTTCAGGCAGCGAAAAATAGATGGGCTGGAGAGGCCGCGTGTGTCTCACGACAACAGGATTCTGTTCCAAGCGGCGGCCCAAGTGTCAAAAGTGCACAAGTAAATGCGCGCATTCTAATATAATGTGTACAATTAACGTGGACAATGGAAATAATACAAAGATGTTTCCTCGTCCTTTGCCGTTTCTCCGGGGTGTTTCTTTACTGTTATAACAATATGAAGGCCGAACAGCTTTTTTGGCCTGCCGCCGATCAGAACCGAAACTCGGGATGCGGTAAAACGTACAAGGCTTAATGTGCTACGCGGGACAGAAGATCTGATTACGCCTGTCGAGTGTACGGATATAGGTGCCTCGCTGAGCGAATGGCTAGCGTACTAGCGCCGCTATCTCTCGAAGGAGCACCGGTGCGCTTCGTCATCTATTGCTGCAAGTGACAGTCACGGGTGCCACCATCTGCGGCCGAAAGACAGGGCATTGCTTTTGTACCCAACCGGCCTTACTTGCTACAATACGTCATTTGCAGATGTAAAAACAGATGGGAAAAGAGGGGCGAGGTCGACAAGAGTGGTCCTATGAAGCGTTTCTTGCTAGCTTTTGTGGATAAGGAGATCATTGAGGACGTGCTTGGTTTGTGCCACATATCCGAGTACCTTGCACTCATATGTCATCTTTGTGGTAATATATCCGATTATTCTTCAACGGCCTGAACTACCTCACGCTTACCCCTTTCGCCTACTGCTCCTGCTGCCGCAGTGCTAGTCGCGGTCGACGACCTTGCCACCCATATGCCTCTCATAAAAAAGGCTTCGAAGGTATGAACGTCTCTGCGTGTTTAGCATGTTTGCATAGAGCGCGCTGCTTACCCTTTAAGTTTCTTTTTGGCTTGATGCACCGTTTACTCTTCTGTCACCTGTCAATAGTAGCAGCAGTAGCCGTATGACCTGGCAATATGGGTAGAATCGGTCGACGGAAGCGACCGTCGCTGCGGTGCTTTCAGTTGCGGCCACTGTTATAATGCTGGGGGCACTGTGGCGCACTGGCTAGGCCCGGGCTGGATACTACTGAAGTGAAGGATGTGAACCAGAAGAAAGCACGAAAAGAGCGAAAACATTTGCTGAAAGGAGTCGAGAGAGTCGTGCGAATATAAGTAGGCGGAGGAAGAGGAGGTGCTATTAAAATGGGCCTGAAAGGATTTTGAGGGCCTGTGAAACTACAGGTAATTTTAAATCCTGAAGCTCTTCCGGGTGAACGAAAGCAAATTGAAGTTGTTGTATCGTTTGCATTAGCGGCTATCTGGATACAATCAGAAACTGTTGAAACATTCCGTGGATAATTTTTTATCGATAATGAGTAATATTTGTCCAACGATGACAGGTACCGACAGAGGCGATCAGGCAAAACGCTACCTTGGCGAACATTCTGAATGCTAGCGGCGTTTTGAACAGGACCTGTAAAATATAGGTTCAGGTTCCTTCTCGTCATTTGCATAATACTTTTTATCACTGAGGTGAGGAACAACGCACTGTTCGTAATTGTAAGATTGCCTATACAAGAATATCCCATTAATGATAGATCTTTATCTGTCAGTCGAAACTTCTAGATAGTATCCACTGCAATCGAACTTTTCATGTCCCAGTATCGCTGTGATGGTACTTCGGGCCGTCTCGTGCGGCGGGGGATCTAGTTACGCAGAGTATCATATAGGTTTGTATTCTATTTAGCGTGTGAAGTTACTATTTAGAACAGAGTTGAATTTTATCAGATTCAACTTATATCGTTTGATTTAGACTTTATAGAACATACATGTGTTTCCAAATTACAGTTTCCATCAAGCACAAGGCAAAATATCCATGCAGATCGAGAATATCTCTGATTAACCGGACTTACATCAGGTACGGTAAGTATAATTATTAGGGAATATCTAAGTTGCAGAAAGAAAGATGTTTATATTTTACCTCAGTTTCTGTTTCTACTTGAAGATATAGCTGGTGCACTTAGAAAGCGGTTAAATATTCAAAATTATCGGCAAAAACAGTCGGCGAACAAACCTGTATCAAATGAATCGTTCTCACTCAGTAAGCTTTCAGGACCGCATGAACACACCATCAGCCCCAGATGCCACGGGGAGGCAATAACTCTCATTATACGAAATCTCAACTAGCATACACTCTTGTCCTCAAGGAGAAAGACAAAACGCAGCTGAAATGATCGTGGTACATAGAGGTGGAATAACATATTTCTGGGGAATTATTTTACATTCTGGGTAGTTGGGCGTCGTATCGTGGGGAACAATCTTCCACTGCACGTTCTGATTACGCGATCACCGCCCTATTCTGGCTCAGCGACATCTGTAATGCATCAGAGACTTAATTAAGCCATACTACTGACAACTATTTGGGTTTATCTATGGCAATAAATAACGGAATATTCTTATTAAGACACCTTGTTATCTTTCGGCTAATTATTTCTGGGTAATAGTAAAATCAATGTTAATATTAATTGAAATAAGCCCGCGCTTATGAAGATTTTGTCTCATCTCTAATTTAAACCAGACGTATTAAAATAATAGGCGCTCGTCTTTGAGCAACTGTGTGTATGTAAGCTATGCAGAGGACGCATAAAAATGCTAAGCTATATCACCGAGTGTCGTTCAGCAATAGAAGTCTCTGCTGTGTATGTCGAAATTTGCCGCTGGTAAATATCTGAGTAACGTGTTTTTCCGGCAGCTTCATTCAAAATAAAGTCTAAAAAAATGTACAGTGGTCCCCCTCTGTTCTCTAGCGTTTAGAACTGGGTGACTGACAGTGAAAATTTACCGTTATACGTTATCGTTAGAAAATTTCCTTTTATATCGATATGGTAGAGACATTTAGATAAATACAATTAGAAAAAAATAAACATAATCACTTTTGTCTTGATTATTTTAATAGAACCTATATGTTATTCATATAATATATCTAACCAGCAGCACGGCACCGTCATTGTTGGTCAAATAGAGGTAAATAACAAAAGTAACCTGCAACAAATAGGCGATACGTACGGCGACATTTTAATTGGCATGCCGTACCAATATTTGGGTAGTGTTAATCGCGTACAGGCCGCCCGGCCCCAAGGGACAGGCTTAAAGCTTTTTAATAATTCTGCTAAATTTTACAGCAACGCGGCCCGTCGGCGCGAACGGCTCTTTGCGCGTCCAACGACGAGATCGATAAATCATTCGTTGACTTTTTCCAATGAGTTTCGTCGGTGTCGTGTCTAGGGGAGAAAGCAGTAATCGTACTTCTGAAATAGCGATAGACGTCTATCGCTGAACATTGATACAGGCAGTAGCATATATTGATAGAAGCCACTGCCAACGCAAGTTCTAATGCAAGTTGAATGGCTCGATTGAAATTCCAAATGAGATCAACGTGTTATTTTCATCCACAGCTTTATGTTGTCTCACGAATCTTTGCGTCTAGACTTCTCCTATGGCTGACAGGATCCTGATCCTTTGACAGATTGATAGTTAGTACCTGATGAGTGGCGCTTACCGGCGGACGGAAATTCTGACACACATATCTGTAAGCGCTCGTGTCGCGTCGTTCCCATCGAACAATGCCGCATTCGCTGCACCCTACGGTTCGAAGACGTCAGTTGAGAACCAATGGCCGGCTATCGGTCTCAGCCGTTCCTATAGTGCAACTAACATAATTTTCCACATAAACTTACATGGAAGATGCCGTCTATTCGACGGACGGTCAAGACTGAGGAGAACATCTTCCGTAAGCTCATCAAGCCTATCTGACATGACAATATTGCTATAGTCCTGGTCTCCGAATGGTTTGACACATCAATAAGAGATTCTATTGAGTGTAATAATGTTGTTTGTTGTGTATGAGGCTGCCTCACACAGGTGCTTCTCAATTGGATTAGAAATGTCGTATATAACCGTAGCTCAAACAAAGGAAAAGGCCATCAATATTTGGCTAGCAATCAACACAGCTCGACCGCTCCGAGGCCAGCACTGGGTGACTGACAGTGAATTTTATCATTATACTAGACTGTTATGGTTAGAAAATTTCCTTTTATATCGATATGTTATATATATTTAGATAAATACAATTGAATATATTCATATTCAATCGTATGGTTTGCATCTATTCAGCAAAATATAAACACAACTTATAACACGAAATATGAATTTAAAAAACAGCAACCTCTTTGAAATTTTTTATTGAGTTCATAATAACATAGTTTGTTATTTGACAATAAATCAGTTTTATAGATAGTATTGGACTATTTTCATTATGTATTCATCCGCTTTAGACATCGAATATTGAACACTCTGGCTAGATGTATATATATATATATATATATATGTCGATTGAATGAAGATTTGCAAGAGGCAGAGACTGAACTCCTCGGCCTTTTTAAGAAAGTCCTGCATTTACAATTCTAGATATACTGCGATCGGCTTTTCTAAATTTTCAAGTTTTGCCACCCCGAAAGCTCGTTGAAAGCCGAACGTGGTCGAACGTGAGTGTTGCTGAGCAAGCAAATGCACACATTGTCTCATTTTGCTGGCCATCAGTGCTCCACTGCTGCGCTAATACATGTTAACATGAGCATACTAAACGACAGGCTAAGTAATGGGCCGCTCCGATATCGTGCTAGTCAAGTACGTCCGCTAGTATCCTTAGACGCCACCAGGAGAAGTAAAGTATCTTCATAAAAGTTTCTGATCTTCTGATAATGTGTAGCTAATAGCGACTTCCGTATTTTAGGACTGCATGAAGACGGGAAGGCAGTAGTAGGTTGATGTTAAATAGGAAATGTGTTATTTTTTTCGTTTCGCTTTTTTTATGACGAGCAGAAGCGCATAACTTTTGAAGTTCAATGATGTCCGCTAAAAGGTGGCCATTATGCCGTAAAAATTTTGACCTCTATGTAATTACAGTAGGAGTGGGTATCAGCAGATATTTAACTAAAGCGAGTATTAACGTGACTCTGAATTTTGCAAATTTAGATGGTTTTCTTTCATAAACGCTGTATCGCCGACAAACATTTTTACGAACCAGCCCTATATTCGAAGAGCTTAAATAATGTTTTTAGTAAAAAGGCATACATGTAGAGACAAAATGTCAGTTGGGATGCAATCCAATAGCCGGCTGTATCGTCTCAAATAGCTCATCTTGAGAATGAGGTAACTGATTAACTATGATTTGAGAATTTTATTTATTTATCGAACAAGAGTTGTAAATGTTTGTAGACAACTAGCTTGTTAACATCGTTTTCACCCGCATTTGAGGGCTGCCTTTAGGACAGAGCACTTTGACACGGATCTCTACATTCGAGTTCTCGGAATGCTCTATGTGTCTGTGAGATTTCAAGCCATCACACTCTATGTCTATTATACGCGTACTTACTTACCGAAGACGCACGCCTAGTACGTGTGTGTGCGTGCGTGCATGCGTGCAAGGGCAGAAGAGTTCCACCATATGCCGTCAAACCTGTATGTCTGTTTGGTACTAGAACTGCCTTATTTAGAAAATACTGTGTTTTGAGTCAAGCAGCCTGTGCAGTGCTAGCAAATAATGTAGGCTGTTCTGAGCGTTAGACAGATGAGCGCTACCCCCACTTATGAACAGAAGATTATCAGACAAGAAACCAAATGGCTTCATCTTATTAACGAGAACGAAAGGTAATCAGCAGCGGAAAAAGAAGCGCTTCCCTTTAAAAAGACAGACTGTATTTTATTCGGAGTGGGGTTGCATACAGCATCAGTTTCGCCAAATTTCCGAGCGGCGATCTGGAGAGTAAAGCCAGTGTCCTTAGGATAGTCTAGGTGCATTGTCGGCCGGTCCGTTTAGCTTTCCAAGTATGTTAACAGTGTTTCCCGTAGCTACAGATTGCCCACAGGCTGGTGAAGTTACCCCACTAAACCTTAGCAAATCGGAGGGACTTTGAATATCACTAATATTAATTCGGTTCAGGTTTACGTCATCTGGCCGATGCGTGGGGTAATTCGCTTGCTATCTGATGATGTGAGGTCGACATATCAATTGACTTTGTTCTGGTTGTGATGGCCTACAATGTCGCGAAGAGTAATCAAGCAGTTGACCTATATAGAATTCTATACAATATGTAGAAACGTGTGATATTGCATCTCTTGCTGTAATTAGAAAAGAACCGTCGTCAGTTGATAAGCTCCATATTTATCTATGTATAAGAATAAGCTTTTACCTCTACACATAAAAACAACTGTTTTGTTCTAACATGAGCCATGTCCGTATAGGTAAGACATCGACTTTAGTATTTCTTCGCGAAGAAAGCGATTTTGCGCCCCGTATCGTATCTAGTCTTCCAACATTACTGTCAACTCTTACAGAAACCACGTATTAATAGTTTGGATTTTTCTAATTTATTGTATAATATATGTAGTGAGCGTATAGTATCGACATGTTGGGACGAACCAACTGTTAGGCATAACTTCTAGATGGAAAGATTTTCTAAATCCCCGTGTCAGCCCAATCAGAACACTGTGTGACGCGTTCAGCGGCTGTATGATGATATTAATGCAAGATCAATTTAATAAATAAATACCAAATGCTTATTCTAATAAGAGTATCGATGCTAAGTAGGAATCATCAAATCTGCATTGCTGTCCCACAATAAAAACTTGATTCCATCATGAAAATCAGCGATGTATGATGAAGGGTACAACTGAGGTTCTGCGGATTGCAACGATCTGTGATCTGAAACCGTACTCCGAATTATAGACTAGAATGCATTCAATGCCTTTTCAGTTTGGCCAAGCCAATCCTCGGAGGGTAATCGTGCACTGCCATTGCCACTAGAAAAAGTAAAGCTTTATTTACATTCAATGAATATCATGTTTCCTATGTCGTATTACCGAGGAAAGCTTATGAAACATTTGTTCTAATCCTTAAACCTGCTTTGTCCTTGCTAAGATGAGTTAAGCAGCTAAGTTACACCTGTTTGTGTGTTTTCGTTGGTTTTTTTAACAGGACGTTGTGTCTTAGGGCCTACTTTGAGTACCGTTTTCATGATCTACGCCGTTGGTCGGGCTTCGTGGTCCTTCTAACGACCACCTTACGTCATTCTAAACTAGACAGACCACGTCCTAATCATTGATTTAATTGCCTTTGGGCAATTATTTGCAGAACGTATGGTTTGCTGAGTAGCGTCGTCGTCACACGCGACCACAGCTAGGCAAGTCGATGAAGCATGGTCGCCGATCCTGCCCTTGTGTCATCAGCACATGCATGTAAAGCTTAATTCTCACTTAAATATAGCCTTTGGCGTCCTACTGTTAGAGTGCACACCTCTCCTGCAGGACCCACTGTCTATTAGTTTGTGAGCGTAAGGAAGAAGTGCAGGCAATGGCACGGGATACCACTCTCAGATAGACAACATAGCCTATCATATGTTTCGAGTCTTACGTCCGATACCATCTATTCGGGTTCGAACCTAGACCACAACGTGCCCCTTCAGACGAGGCTGAATCGTATATACTGACACAGACGTGCTCTACTCTTGAAGCTAGAGTTTGCAAGTGTTCGAAAGAGTACGGAACGTGAAATAGTTCATCTGATCTATCACATATGGGTGGTAAGGTATGTATATGCTTGCGAGCTGGGCCTGTTATGGGTATGTTATGTTTACATGGTGTAAACCTCTCTAGAAATAGCCGTGGGAACTACACTGTAACACGCCATAAAGTAAACTTTAATCAATTATTGTATAATATAGAACGGGTTCATTGTACCGTGTGTAGTAAGTGAACTTTTTGCTCGAGTCGGAAGTTGCACTTAGCACACTCCGTGATTTTTCCACGATGTTGCTGTTGACTCAACTAGAAGAAAGTGAACAAGCGACAGCGCGGAAGTTGAAACGCATGCGTACGCAACCATCAAAAATAACAGCCAGCTCGTATAAGCAGCGAGGAAATGTTGTGGTCTTGATGGTTAATCTTCAGTCCCAAACCGACCTCCTCGAGTGATTTCGTGACTGCTACGAGAATTTCATACCCGCACCGAATGCCAGCATATATCGCTAGCTCTCTACGTTGTTTTTGCTCTATGGTCTATCCAATTTTCGTTTCATGTCGTTCGCATTTTCATTATGATTTTATTAGTAACTTCACGAAAATTAATAGAAATGAAGAGAAAATAAAGAACGGACTCATTTCCCTTTTTATTCCTACAGCGCTACACTTAATGTGATGGCGGGGGTAGTGCGTAAACACGGCTGTCGAACGTTGCCTCTCACTTCTACATTTCTTATAGTCCAGTCTTCTCGGTGTGCGACAAAGCAGGAAGGCCGGGTTATTATGCGGCTAGATGGATCAGATTGCTGTATCGTTATATATATATATATATATAGTGAATGCGCAGTTTACTGGCAATGCACTACAGCCGTAATTAGAGGGGTAATGGTGTTGTACAAAAAGCGAGGCGAATGCTTATCTGAGCTACGGAAACCTGCTACAAGCAGCACTATGTCGCAGCTGGCCTGATAAGGGACTGATGAGCCTGCTTGGGTCTTTAAACCTTGAACATCACACCCATGGCGAGGATCGTGCGGTAGGTGGTACGGAAGGGCGCTGGAGCCAAACGCCGGCTTGCTTGAGTGGTTAGTAGACTAGCGACTTGTCCCGTCATCCTTCGTCCCATATGAAAAAAACTACGAGCATTTACGACCTTGCCATATATTGCATCATTGCAATTGTTTATTCGGACGCTGTGGGCGCGGAGTAGGGCAGCGAGTGACGAACGGGACCGAGGCCAACTCGGTGGCGACAATAAGCAAGACGATGAGATGGCGTTACGGTCGCCGGGTCACGCGAACGGTGGTTGATGAGATGTCAAATGCTCAAAGTGCAGCTGGGGCATTTCGTCAGCTTTGTGATCACTCTAAGGCATGAGAGAGCGTCGAAACAAGTTATCGGTGTGCTGCAAAACTACTCAGAGCCTAGAACCAGCTGACGAACAAGCTCCTAGTTTTGTTCGCGCAGTTCAATTTAGACCCTCGCATGACGCATTGCCTTCGGTGCGTAGCGAATGATCAGTTTAAACTTAATCGACGGAATGCTCTAGCTTCGGCTGATTTTATTGCTGGTTCCCGCAATTCAACTCTCCTCACTGTATCTAGAACTGCTTTTGGTGTTTGCTACATCTACAGCGCGCCATTCCAAACACTTGGCGAAAACTGCCCTAAAACTCGGATCTGGCCTGATGGCGTGCCACAGAGCTGTGCCTATCTAAACGTGTACGCGATGGTTGGCAGTATCGCCATTGCAATCCCTGGAAGGATGACATTTGTGAGGACGCGCAGGTTCGGATAATGCTGGCCTTCATATTATCTCTAAAGTTTTTTTTTTTTTCGGAACGAAGTGAAATCGTTGAAGATTGGAAGATCTGAGGTTAACTGAATGTGCGACCGGATACGAAGTGGCCCATCCAACATTGGCAAGCGGCGAACGCGATGTTACTTCTCGTGATTAGCAGTGGCGCTGGGACAAATCATCTATATATATAAATGCAGATTATAGAAATGATGTGACCTTCTACTCGGAGTGGAGTTTTTGGTGAACAAAAAAAAAAACCGCTATACAGTCATGTTGTTTAACATCTTAGTACATATAGTTAATCCATCTGTGTTCTTCTGCTCCTATAAACGAAATCAAATAGATATAGTGTCATATTATAAAGAATTGTGGAAAAGAATAACAGAGCTTAGATACAACCCACGTCCTCATACCTGACACGGAACGGAGTTAGAAGAACACAATACGCTAATATCATCAAGATCTTGATGCATAGATCGCTGCGTCAAGTGTTTATCACGAAATGTTTGTTGCTTACAAATGCATTGGCCAGCTTCTTCCTTCTTAAAATCTTCATATCTATACACACGCACACGAAACTCGTCGAAAAAGGGCTAGTAAACCAACCCGAACGAAGGGAAATACAGAAGAGTAGTCAGAAAGGGCTGCGGGCCTTTATAACTTGGTTGCAGCTTCTAAATTTATATTGACAATAACGTTTGAATTTTCTGTAGAATCTTCTTGTATTGTGCTTCGTTTCCCTATCACTCTCTTGAGGCCAGACAAAACGAAGCCGTATGCTGGAGTTGTCGGCCTAACCCTTCAAAAATAGAGTGAGGAAATCGCAGACGCTCGACGACACGAGCCCATCGTCGATGTAAGTTTAAAACGGTTTTGTCGATGCTAGATTCAAGTATTTATTGTCGATTGTTCTCGCTTAACTTCATTAATTGGTTCGCATAGTTAGTAATATAGATTATTCGTAGAAGGTACAAGTTCTGAGGATGTGTATTTGTCGAATCTGACGAGTACGAACAGGTATAAGCAAATATCTAAACGGTTAGTTAAACTTTAATAATTCCATTTTTGCTTTTTCTTTGTTGCAGGTAAGTGGCAACTAGGGAAATTTGGCTGGGACACGTTATGCCGCGCACCCTAACGGCAAGCGGTTACCATGACACGCTTTGTAATTCAGACTGCTAAAAGCTGAGTTATAAAAAAGCAGAAAAACCAAGTTATAATTAATAGGGGGCGTCGGAAGTTGAAAAGGCAATTCGTTATGTAAGAAATAAAATATCGAAAGCAACTAAATTATATGAAGGCCATATTCGAAATAGGTGACCTTGGAAATTTGCAATGACGCAGCCGCTTTGGGCCTGTTTCGCAGTTTGCCGCATGGCAGAAGATTAGCTAAGCTTATTAAGAGCACAAAGATGAATCTAACTAAAATTGAACAAATAAAGGAGTAGGACAATTAGTACTATCTAGCAAAAACGCTCTATCAACGTACATATATATAGATATATGTAGCTACATCTTGGTTGCTTTACCATTCGTCCTGACGCAATCTGCCCAATGGAGCTACATAAAAGAAAAGGCCGAACGCCTCGTCTCAACGTGAATATGTTAGAACAACTATCAAATAGCAATTCCAAGCACTAGAACATTTTCACGTGTAAACTTACACAATCTACAGTTTGTAAGTATTCGCAACTATTTTAGTTGAAGTATTATATCTCGCTAGTGTGATTGTCACGGTTAAAACTTCGCAGTTATCAATATATTGCATCATATACCCGGAGAAGTTCCGACATGGAAAGTCGCTAGCGTCATCAACTTTGACAAAACGGTCTGATGAATGATTGCCTTTTGGTATACTCCTAAGGAGCAAACAGAATATCGGAGCTGAAATAACACATCGAAGTAGCTATTGTTGGCAATTTTTTTTCGTCTCATTCATATACTTTTCTATTTCTTTCATAGAATGGTTGGGTCGACTGGGAATTGTAAATCTCGAAAACATCAAACCTGCCTGCCTTTAGCACTCACCTCGTGAGTGAACTACGTTAAGATTACACATCGTTTTGTGCATTGGCCTTTTATACTATGCGCTGTAACACTGCGACATGTACCCGCATCGCAGGACAGAGAATCGACATCTGTGTGAATCACGCACAGAATATTCGTCAGGCCATACCCTGCTTTTTGGACGATACGCTATGTATGAAGACTAGAGCAACTTACATGGTTACGTTAAATGATTTCTACCTGTGACATATGGTATCGACGCTTTTGTTCGTTGATATTGCTTACGATACCCATTTCCTGATCCACTGAGCGTCCGCTACACGTGACTGCACCTATTTGGGTAGGGCATATGGATGTGTATATGCCCTACGACATAAAACTTAATGAGAAGCATAATTGTGCTGTACTAGATTTGTGCAATAGAGGGTGGTCGTATTGCAATTTTTGGGGCGTCGGCAGATAATACGTACTTGGTGTATTGTAACACGCGAGTCATGGTCGGTAGCAAGGGAAGCCTATCTCAGCCTATCGAGGGAACTGCGTGTAGTCGTGAACTGTTATGGTTGAGTGCTATAATAATTATTATAGTATCGTTTGCGGGAGTCTGCTAGTCGTTTCCAGCAGTTAGCAGGTACTAAGATCTACATATATATGCAGTTAGGACTCCGACTTGTCTAATCTATTTGCAAAAATTGTTGATCCCTCTGCGTATGAGTGTTCGCTGCTCCTGTTAGGACTCTTTTTGTTTCTTATGTAACCTTAGCAATAAGCAATACCTCGGCATATTGAGGATTACTGAGAAACCCACACGAGAGAAGTCCAATCACGTTCGATATTATCATCGTCCTTTACTTTTATACAAATCAAGCAAATTATATTGTGAGTGTCTGAATCACTGTCACGTTGTTATCCAATACCTAGACATATTTTGACACATCTTTGTCTTTTGTGATCGTTCGCAGTAAATCAAGCCGTTTTAGTACTAGTCATCGACTGGTCTAGCATTATCGTAGTTATTTATTTTGTATATGATTATTACAGCTTAGCTCCCATTAATTCCAGCATTGCTTGCCGGGTTCTGCGAAAAACGTCTTCTGAAGAAAACGACCCCTTTTGCTAGAATCAATAGACAAATGCGTGCCTTTTTTTCTTGCTTAGTTTCGCGACAACCGTCAAATAACGTAGTCGTGATACTAGCTCTGGTAGATATTAATTTTGACGTATTCGAATACTCGAATGACTGCTGTAAAAAGCGCTAATTATTTCCGTTTCCGTTTTCTGTGGCGTATCTAAACTTCTTGTCTCGTCACTGACATCCATAGATTGTTTTGGTTGACGCTGTTACTTAGCAGGTCAGTGATGGACCGAAAGCGGCCTACGGTTATTAAGTACGCGACAGAAAAACAGATATTCATCGCTTTATACAAATACGTGCGAATAATGGCTGGTGCTGCACTATTTAATGCAACATCTTTATTATGGCCAATATAGAAGCTTGGCTGCTTGTCGTGCCTGCGTATGGCAGGACAGACACTACTATATGTTCGTGCAAGCGTATTTATATACCATTTACGACGCTTGGAGACAGCCAGACCTTAATTGTCACCTATAAGGCCAGAACGACCCAACGAATCGCCGATTAACCTGTATATACACGCGAAAATGGTACTCTACTCATTGTTGTTGGTCGGTATAAGAACCGTGGATATTGGCCTCATAGCATGGGGCACTATAATGCGCTTTAGGCAACACGTCCCGCGCCCACACACTTCATATAAGCCTCTGGTTGAAGAAAACACTCTTCAAGCCTTGTCAGGGATACTACATAATCTGTGTGTATAGCAAACTGACGTCCAAGATAACTGTTTATGTTGTTATTATTACTGTACATGAGATTTCTCAGTGTATCTTCGGCCTCCTCCCTTACTCTTGATAACGTGCGAGTTGCTTAATAGAGATGATTGGGAACGTTCAAGCGACACTGACGTTGTGTTACTTTGAAACATGTACGGCGTAGACGTATCCGTTAATACAATACACGAGAAGCAATCACATCTCCAATATTGTAAAAACGGTTCAGGCTGAACCGTTATGTATGCAACAGCGTGAATTTAATTGCCAGAGGCACGTTTTTGTTGCCCGTTACGCACACGCTGGAGAAGTGCTTTTTTCACCAGAAAGCTAAAAAGACATGCTGAGTGTTTCTTCCAAACACGTTCTCGTGCACGCATTGTCACTGTCGTAAATGCTTCCACTACCCCTAAAATGGGGCAAACATTCGTTCTATTTTTAAGTAGAGTTACTGTGGCTTAAAAGATGTACTGAAAGCAATTAGTACGCATTTGCGAAGCTCTTTTCGCCCGAGTGGTGCTAATGACGCTTTCTCAGCTTCTAGCTATGAGTGAGGAAAGTTTCTTAATGGTTTGTTATGTGTATATATGTTTTACATTTTAGCCTACAGGTAAAGGGTAATGTCTCGTTACTTGTTCTATATGTGTCAACCTCTCAGCCTTTGTCGGGAGCTACGTGTACTTATTTTTCAACGGATAAACCCGCTGCGATTATCGAACTGTGCTATAAGATGTAATAAAGAAAAAAGAAGATAATTGTATTAGGGAGTTATTGGTCACACTGATTCGCATCTGTTCTGAAGAACGAAACGAACAACTTCGAGTATTTTGAATAAAAATAAGGTCTGATCGAGGATTACACCAGTCGCATTAGCAGATCTGTACAACACTCTTCTCTGGTCTGCGGAAGCAATTTTAGTTGCATCGTAAATGGTGGAGCACCATATATCTATAAAAACAGTGAAATTAGATTTACAAATAACTGTTAGCGTGGTGTACAGGATCGTGCGGAGCAGATCTTCATGACGAGAGCCAGGGAAGAGAAAACAATACGTGGATTGCAGTTTAGAGTAAGTAAAAATATTGTGGCGCAGCTCAACAAGTGCACCTGCACACGATCTGTACGTTGTAATATATTTATATTGTATATTCTAGTATTTTTGCCTTACGTAAAATTTCGGGCCGTGGCTGTATATACATATATACGGGCACTTGCGTTTTCGTATGTAATTGCTCTATCTATGGCGTTTCTAGTGGATAGGTGGTGGGATATGCTTGCTAATCGGTGCTTTTCTTTACGATATGAAAAGTCCCGTAATCGCACGTACCTACTTCGGGAGAACAACGGGTTAAAGCCAACATCGGGCATTTTTTTGTCCAATTCAGGCTTGCCGATGGGGTCTGACATTGTCATCAAGTAACCAAACTGTACGGTTTCAACTGACGTGCCAATGTTCATCAATCTCTTTAAAAATTCGGGATAAAAGGCTGCATGCATTATTTTATTTTCGGCTAGTATCTCATAGTAGCAAATGCCCCCGATATCCATTGCATGTAGTAGCGTCTGCTTACGCCCAAGTCTACTCGAGACTGCTGTCGAATTCTATTTCTCTCTAGATCGACGCTATTCTTTCGCCAGGCCTTCCTCCTGCGGTGGAGATTGAATCGTGTTTTCTCTACGTCAACTGTATGCATCAGGCTGCTTTTTCGTTGATTAAAGTTCCACCAATGGTACGTGGAATATTCCACACGCTTTTCCAACTGGTATAACGTGAATTCACAACGGACCCATTTCTTACTCAGTTTCTGTATTTTTCGTATGGTTAAAATTCTGCAATACGTTCCCTGCCAGTTTTGCCCAAAAGACCCTCAAACTCCAACCTTCGCTTTCGTGAAAGGCCTCCAGATTGTGGCAATGCGCTGTTGTAGTTTGAGTCCCGGCACCTACTCGGTAGTCTTCAACAATCAAAAACGTGTGCACCATTTACGTACTGTGCTTTCACTTACATTTTAATCAATTTTGTCTTCAATTACCGATAAATTCCCTTTCCAAAAAACAGAAACGAAACCCAAGCTTTGAGGAATATATATATATATATATATATATATATATATATATTGTAGTATTTACGGCATGTCCTTACATAACAATATAATATATTTATTGGCACATGCTGTAACACGCGGCCGCGTTACTCATATGCGTGTTCCAGCACACAGTCTAGGACGGTCTGGGCTCTAAGCCAATTATTTCTTAAAAGTTTGTTCTGTATATATGACAAGAATCTTTCTCCTCGATTGTTGATACCTCCGCGTTTGCTACAACCAATCCTCTACGTAATCGTAGAGGTACACTTGCATGCAAGCAAACGTCGAAATACACGCCTTCGGCCCCTACACATTGGGCTTCGACAGTTTTCACATCAAGCTATTCCTTCTGGATTTATAGATATATTTCGAGATCAACACGCAAACGCTTCAGTAGTATGTGCAGTGCAGTTTTTTTTGAATGCCTCCATGTTTACTTGTCTCTACGAAATTATAGGATATGATCGCGGTTTAAGCCTGGGATCGCGCCACCTGTAACATTGCTGTGCTCCTTTTGATTCGAAACAGGACGCATTAACGAGTACGTGTCCCAAAACGTCTGCTTCAGCGTCGAATTTAACGGTGAGAGCTCACGCATTGTATTGTTTTGACGTCGGCCATTTCAAGCCATATTAATTCCGTAAGGGGCACCATTCGACACGGGCAGCTTATTCCGTGTCACGGGAATGCACCGATCTGAAAGGGACACCGAACCTTGGCCTACTACACGCACTGGCTGACTCCGAAAACGGTTAGGTTTCAGCTGTGTTTTGGTGCATTTGCTAGACGTGTGCAAGTTGAGCAAGTGACGTCAAGCCAAGCGTTGATTTTACCATCACACAGGCACGATTCTTTGATGTGTTCTAGCAACGTCTTAAGCGGTAACCGGACAGGATTCAGCAGAGGCCGCTTGTCCTGGGTCAACATAGAGGTTTTCATCACTTCTTTGGACCCATTCACAATAACCTCGCGCATAAAATGCTGTTCCTCATCGAAATCGCCCAGAGAGACGAGCCTTGAATTCATTCTACATTGCCTTGCTGTCCACAGCGGATTCGAACCAGCATTGAGCTCGATTTGATAAAGGTTTATAAACAATTCTAAACAGAAGCTTCTCACCAGCCATAGACATCTGCAGCTGTCTTTGAAGCCATGAGCTCGAGAAATGGTAGCTTTGGGACAAGCCGATTCCTTCAAATTCTATTAAGCACTCCATCACAGATTCTGGTCCTGCAGGTTCACTGACCGCTTCGCCTATTCTCGATTTGTAGCGATCACACTGTAGTACTGGCAATCATGTTACTTATTTGCTTTACACTAAAAAAATAAATAATAAATAAAAAAAGGCTAAATAAGCCTAGGTAGTTCTGTTTACTTTTCCGTTAAATATTTGCGGTCGAACAGACTTCGTTCGGTCTTTCAAGGAAAAGCAATTTTACGCAAACAAGTCAGCTAAATGAATTCTCCTATGCAATATTCAATAAGCCCCTTTACGATAAAGTTGTATTGTTTTTAGAAAAAAAAAATTGATAGGCATTTTATTTGCCCCCCTTAAAAAAGCTCTTGAAAGATTAAATGTAAGCAAAAACGGAAAGTGCTTTAAGTTATTGACGCTGCGGGCGATCCTACTTCAGCATCGAGGGGTAGAAATGTGTATTTTAAACTGGCACGCTTAGTCGTGCTGCTGGCAGTACAGTTTCAACGGAAAGTTCTCTTACATGTTTAGCTGGCTAAATCAGTTTCGACTCTTGTAACTTATTCTATCTAACTTCCTCGACTATTCGCGAAGACCGGTGCTAAAGATGCGTATTACTGTGACGGTGCCTGTTATTATCGTCGCTGTTCTCCTACAATTGTTACTTGCTGCTGCCGTGTAGGAGCCGTTCACGGGCAATACCAGTGCTCGGTTTACAATTTAGATTCCATACATAGTTTGTTTGATCTTTTTTAGACATTAGTTTTATTAGATATTAAGTTCGGGAAGAAACCGTGAGAAGACAACTTCGCTAGAAGGATAATACCGAGGATACTCGTAGTACCACAAGCAACGATACGCAATAAAAGCCGTGGGTATCGTACACGAACTAGCCAAGTAAAACATCTGTCGATTTTTGACGATTTGTATATTTAGAATTGTTGATTCAAATTTCTTCAACACGAAGAGCTAAAACGAGAAACAATTGCAACCATATATGCCCGCAAAAGCTTAACTATATGAACTTACGCCCCCTTACACGCTCCCACACAACTTGTTATAGTTGCTCGAAAACTTTATTGCGGAAAAACCCCATCGTTGTAACCGTGCCAGCAATAGTTCAGACGGCTCGCAGGTGTGTACGTATATGTCTATAAGCATTTCGCTCACTGATGCCATGAATTTAGTATCAGCCCAGATCAAAGCCATCGCTTTTCGAGAAGAACCTCTAAAGGGGGAAAATAACCATGTGTACCGGTCGTTGGAAGAGCTGGTAGGATCTCTAAACGAAAAGTAAATTTAGTATTTATCAGTTCCGAGTTGAAATTTGGTAATAGCTTGATTAGCTCGCGAAGACCGATCATTTAGAAAGAATCAAAGCGTTACTTGAAGTAGGCTCTGGGGCTATAAGTCCTAAAATTGCTAACAAATATATATTCGAAATGAGAAGGAAATAGTTCAAAAAGATTTGAAGGGTCTGAAATTGGGATACGCTCAGCGAATCGAAAGCCAGTGGCCACGAGGTCTACAAGGGAACGATTTCTCTATTTTTGTACTGCAGTATATGTTTGTACTAGTATGTCAAGATCTATATTCTGTCGCACCCGGGGCAACTAACAATGCCACTTTCTGCCTTGGCATCTGCAAGCTTGCCAATAGGACTAACCGTCACATGTCGAAGAGTGACTAGATCTATCACACGATAGAATATAACGGTGCGTCATATAAGCTGTACACGATGAGTAGGTGAGACTACAACTGACCACTTATGCAAAAGGAAATTAAGAGACGATTGAACTGCAACGATTCAAAGAAAGAAAAAATTGTGAAGATGTGAAAAGTATGTACGCCAAACTAACTGGGCGAACCGGCGCCATCAACACATGCGTTCCGCTCAAACGGACCAAGAAGTTCGCTACTATATGTATGTAAATTTCAGTTGTCGCTACAAGAAGAGCCGTTATGTTAGCGAAGATGCCCAGTCGCAAAAGGTGGTTTACGTTATGCCTTACTATTGCTATTCCTGTTGTTTGAACATCCTGTGTGTCTAGATATTACGCTTGAAATACTCGCTAAATTGTTGATAGATAGCGTTCTGGGCTGGCTAGCGTCAATATAGAGCTTTTTTTTTACTTAGTTCTCTGCTGCACGAATGCAAAGATCCTGGCTTGATGTATCCGGACATGACCATTTATTTCTAATGAATTATAAAAGAAAAAGTTACAAAAAACTTATGCAGCTGGAGTCCTTCAGCTGAAATAAACGCAATTTTGCCTGTAACTAATAATTGTGCAGGGAGAAACAGGATTTGGAGATATTATTCAATCTCTGTGGGGTTTATTGCTAAATCCCTGTGCGATACAAACATAACAGCGTCAGTTAGCGATTAACGTATAATTTTTTATTATTATTTTCATTGATTTTTTATTTGTCATTATTCTGTTTTATACATTGTTATCTGTTGTTGGTGTTGGTGGCGTCTTCCCTATATTTATTGTTTGCGTGGAAAGCTCTATCATTACCCTCTTTGTGTTGTTTGTCAAGATCCGCACTAAGCGCTATGCGCTGCAATCGCGGTTGCTGATTGCCACTCACGACGTCTGCCATAGAAAAACATGGCCAATACAATAACCTATAAGTACATGCACATATGATAAGGTTTAGTATAAGAATCCTTCGGTTTTTTGTGCCGACATCGTTGCCTCACAAAGAGAGGATTTGATTTCTAAGCTTAAAATCTTTATAATTCAAGGGTTTCGACTCTGACCCTTAATACACTTTAAAATACTCCCTTGCTTTACAATATATATGGTAGGTATGGATAGGGTATTAAGATTTCAAAACTAATCTAATAACACTACATAGTTTTAGTGCTATATATATATACATTAAATAAATTACTATTCTGATAAAGTATCTTTCCTAAACATAATGTAAGCAACCAACGGACATTTCTGCTAATTTAGGTAGATCCGATACAAATGGAACCGCATTCACACTCACCGAAAAAATCAACAAAAAGTAAAAGAAAAAGCACAGAAGCTCGGCGGCAGCGAACTTGTTTTTTCAGCTGAACACGAAAAACATCATGCTTCTAAGACGGCGAGCATACTTGGCTTGCTCCCTGCGGGCCATTTAAAAAACCTTTGCATCCCGTCAGCCGGGGCCATTGTATCTTATCATATTATGACTCTTCTGTAACACAGCCGATGACTGTTCGGATGATCGCTCGCTTTTAACCAAGCAAATGTTCTGGCGCCATTTGCCGCTGTCAGAACTGCTTTTCAATTACAGTCATCCTCTATGGTTCGAGTTTTACATCCGGTAGCGCCGTTAGGGGCTCCGTCAGGCAGACAGACAGACGGAAGGCTGTCCAGCCCGGGTCCGAACGTAGACCACCACGTATCGCTAGGACTAGCAGGAAAATATGTTACCCTCTAGGCTATGACGGAGACTCAGTTACAGGCACCCACTTATCTAGGTTATCTGCTATAGCGAAGAATATCTTTTCCGTGTCCATTTGCCCGCCATCGCTAAAGTAGCAGAAGCTGAAAGCAGCAGAAACCCAAGAAAGCCCAACATGTGGCACCAAATTACGCTGACTTGACTTCGCTGTGATGATTCGGCAGTGTTGCCGATCGGCAGTAGCTGCCGGCACCTATTGCCATTAGGTGCTTTGACACGCCTCTTCATTTAGGTTCTGTTGGACCAATTATTTTCGTTCAATAAACAAAACTATATTATGAAATAGAGGAAAACGATGGGCTACTATTGACGACGAGGCCACACTACGTACATGGATTCTGTCGCAAATGTCGAACGCGTTATAATGATCATGTTAAATGGCACCTTAAGCTGAAGAAGCTCTTCTATAATTTGCCATTAAATCCGCATCACCTTATGAACTATAGCTTCGTAAAAACTAACCGAGTTATGTGCCTAAAGGTCGCTTGGAAACTTCACCGATCCAAAACAATCACAAACATTATCATAATTAGTGTTGTTATTATAATCGTAATGTACTATAGTATGAATATTAGACGATCTGAGCTGACTATCAATGATTCTAGCAATTAAATGCGTATATCTTACCCTAGCGACTTTTAATGAATCTTCCAAACATCGTATCTCGGCGAGAAGCTGGACGTTTTCGGTTAACTGAAATGAAGGTGGGGAAGCGAAACATTCATGCACCTCAAGGCCAATTGCGAACTAAGCCGGTATAATCAGCCTGGCTGAATTAAAGCCCACGAGTTTAATTCGGTATATAGTACTAATTCTCGAATCGCAAGAGTGTATATATAGGTTGTCTTTATACTGGGATTCTTATTTAGCGGTTGTCGCGCAAATGTTTGCATTTAGTGAAAGCTATCATCGAACACACAGCGATAGCTGTTTTCCGACAGGGTATCAGGCCATAGTAAATTACCCCCAACACTCTGTAGTTGTAGGGGTTTTGTTTGTATCAAGCTACCTATATCAAGTTCGTAGGGGCCAAGTTGCGGCACAAGTTCAGCCGGGCTTCAAGCTCATGAACTTTACAATAATAAAAAAAAATATATAGCAATAAGCTTATAACTGATCCAGCACCAGACAAACCAATAGGACTGCTTCGAAAGGCTCTGCCCTTTGTCGGTCTCGAAGCCATGTGGAGATCGCTTTTTACCAAGGTTTTATTACCTGTTCCACGATAGACAGTCGGAGTCACCTTCACCAAGAAAACAAAGGCCATTTCGCTGACATGAACTGTGGTCGCGGCTTTGCAACTGTGGTTGATTAATCAATCGAAAATAAGCATAGTGCAAACACTCGTTCCAGCAGTGGCTTTCCTCTACGACGGTGTCAACACAGCCAGTAAAGCATCAAACCCTCAGATATCGCACAGTGTTTGGAGGCACATCCACACGAGCGGGTAAAAACACGCCATCTTCGAGCATATACAAGGTGTCTATAACGACCTTGGTAAATTTGTCGACCAAAGCTCCTTGAACCGAGTACCATGAACAGCAAAAAACCTATCGCGTGCTGCGTGTCACCCCTAGCCGACAATGACGGGCGTAGACTCCTTTTTATTCGGAACAAACGTTTGATGACAGACGTCCTTGTCCTTGTGTCTATCATTTTCATTCAGCTGTCAGTATGTGTTCTCGTCATTAACGTACTGAATCTAGTTGACTGCGTTGGCGACCCGGCGATTCTGTGCATCGTAACGGTAGTAAGTTACCGGAAACCGTAACACGCTCAGTGCACCGTGTGCTACTTCCGATGCGTTTGATGTATGGTGCTTTTCATTCGTTGGCTTTTTATGTTCACATGGTCACCCCATTTGCACCTTTATTTCATAATAGGGGCTTAGGACAAAGCGCGAAATGTAGAGATACAGATGTATGTATATAGCCTATTCAGTGGCTGCGCCTTAATGATCGACTACGCACAACAGGATTCTGTAGGGCTTCGTTAATTGTGCCTGTAGCGTTGAGTACATTATGCCAAATTGAAAAAAACACTAGCTTACAAGGACGCCTCCCGCGTCCGCTGATCTGAGGTGTAAGTGACAATGTTACTTTATTACTGCATGTGTAGAGGGATGAAAATGTCACAGTTTGACGAATTGTTTTATTAACTAACTCGCAGCCGCTCTTTTCATCACTATTTACTGTCAGAGTCGTACGAATTAGCTTACCTGGCTTAACTGTGCACAAAGTAAAGTAAAACACACTGGTATATGTGGCTTAATAATTCGATTGTCGCACCAGAGACTGTCTCTCATATATCTTCTATAAGCATCCTTTCAGCTATTTAGGTATACAATATTTCCTGCTGGGAAATATATGAGCGCAAGACATAATGATGAATCATGTGTCTGTTAGCTGGTCTTCACGAATGAAAAATTGCGCATGGTGCATGGCAATATGGCATCCAGTCCTACTGCGGCTGCCAGAAAAAACGATGGGTTTTAAATAAAAAAACGGCTTTCACGTGCGATGCTTACATCGCGTGATTTTTTGCCCCCCGTGCTTGCATGACACATGTTGGGTATCATTGATTACTCTCTATACTGAGTGAACCCGCAAAAATATAGTAGAAGGGTCTTACTTTCACCGACTTAATATACAGTGTAACGCTGAACGGAGGGAACCCATCCGTCTGGCTTTCGAACGCTAGCTTCGTTTCGATTTGTTATCCTTTATTACTAATTTACCAACCACAATCAAAGAGAATCGTAATTAATTGTGTTCGTATAGCTAATTATACCTTATCACTGATTTTTTCTGACACGCTTAAATATTACGTAAATGATGGAATATTTACCCAATGCAGATCGATTTGAGTGCAGCACTTGATTAACCTCGTCGCGTTGTACTCCAAAACTGACAGGCGCCAGGAGTCGATACAAACGGCTGCTGATGTTACTATCGGTACTGCTAATGACGATGATTGATTAGCACCCAACGTCCTCTTTTTCGGGCGAGGAGATAGTAGGAGAGAAAAAGAGCAGAGGAGGCACAGCGAAAATCCATGTATTGCTGCACTCTTGCTGTTTGGTATCCATTTTCCGCCTCGTCTTTCCCTTTTGGGGGCAATCACGTCTCTCTGACTGGAAACAGGGGGCTCATTAGGCTGTTCGAGCAAATGGGTCCAACATGAAACACAAACGCGCCAGGAATCCGCCGTGCTGCAGGCAGCCGGCATCAGCTCTAACCAGCCATCCGCTGAGTGTAATAACGAAGGGGATTTTACGTTGAAACTAACGCGCGGCTGTAAGGCGTTAGTTACTACCCATGATCGCCGTCAGAATCCTTTTCCTTCGAGGAAAGTCTTTGGAAACGACAGCCTGCTGGTGTTCGGCCCAAAAGACTAGGAACGATCTAAAAGGCTGTGTCCGACCGACTGAACGACGTTGACAGGAAAGGACATCCACTAACTAGCAGGGTTGCAGGATCTACAGAATCTGTCGCAAGCCGAACGGCTGACATGCTAGCGAAAATGGGGGACAAGGCCAAAGGAAGAGGAAAAATGCAATACAGCACCTACACTGAAGAAGCTGTGTACGATAGTAGGACTAACATCTGCGTAGCATTCGTGCTCCATAACGAGTATCACTTCTTGGCCCACTTAAGATACTTAGATGGGATCAAATTCGAAATCGAGGAACCGTGAAAAGAACATAAATAGAAATAGTCCTATCGTGTATGTAATGGGGCGCGTACGTAAAGTGCGTGATACGACATCACTACTTTAAACAGGTGTTGCTAATCATTGTAGTCCGCCGTCTATTCGATCACTTGCTTTAACATGACTAATTAGACGGTACATAGTGTCGCTCATATATCGCCTAATAACAAGTGGGTAAAATATCATTATCATAAATCATCAGTGGTATGTTTGACTGTAGAATATGATACACACGTACGCCGTAACGGTCAACACGACGGCAGTTTTAAAAGGATTCGTTCGGTATTCTTTCTTTAAACCTTCCTTTGCCAGCATGCAATATAAATGCCAGTTTCAGATGTGAAGCATATCGCCGCTATCATATCCATTCTACTGTATATCATCTAGCGCCACCCTTTGGCACAATCTCAGCTGTTTTTTTTTTCGAAAGAGCAGCCACTACTGAGTTAACGTTGCCGACGAAGGATTAGTCTAGCTAACCATGGTCATTTCCGGCCGGTCAGTAACGGCCTGTGTGCGCGTTTTGCGTGTAGGGCGAAGAATTCCTGGGCATAGCCTTCTTCTTCACTAGTACTCACTTCTGCTAAAATCAGTGACCAATCCCAACTGTGAGAGCGTGATAATACTGAAGCATCATGAGACGCATTGCTAGAGGTTGTGACGATAGCATTGCGTCAGAAGGTAGGATCGAAGGAGCAAAAGACGGCAAGCAGATTAACAAGGAATCCGTTTCATACTTAGATGAACAAACATATGATGAGGCTATGGGGACCTAGAGAAAATAAAGGGAAGAAGATTTGAAGCGATGCCAAACCTATAGCGACGGTGGGGGGTAGTTATCGTGTGCACCTACGACAAATGCGACCATGAACTTCGAATCGGTAAAGTACTTGTCATACGGCGGCTATAGTGTCATCTGCCCTCTCCATAGCGCTGATGTCACTGCCCCTTAATTCCTCACCATCTGCGGCGCTCCTTAGAAGCTGGGGCTGGTGGTTAATGTCTGGTCGTACACCATTGCGGATACTTAACTAACAATGTGAAGCACAAAATTCAACGGGTAAAAATATAATCTAGTTCGTTATTTCACAGCCCCTACATGCATTTCTGCATGGAACTTCACTGAAATTTCTCGATTTCTTACGAGAATCGCACCTAGATTCGCGTTACGATCTTCAAAAAAAGAATAGTTAACCAACTACTCGGCATAAGTCCAACAGAATCCAGATTCAATTTTGTTACTTTTAACTAAAATCGAATAAGTTAAAATGACTTTCTGTCAAATCAATGCGGCACGCGGTGGTAATGGATTACATTATGAATCCTAGTTATGTTATTAGATTTGTTTTAACTAATCTGATTGACGCCACTATGTTTGGTTGATACCTCTGTAATGGGCCTCCAGAACGCGACGGAATAACTTAGAAAAATCGTCAGAGCACTTCTATTAGTCTTTTAGAAATTTCGAACGATTTGCGCGATTGCCTGCCGTGTAACATTGTATACATAATAAAGTAACTCGATATGTTACGTACGGCAAATGGCAGTGCCCTATGCTACTTTGCGCCACACTGCATCGGGCAAATTTATGTCGCAGTGAACTCGATGCATTGAATATTTTAGCTGGCGAACTCTTAGATAGAATAGACAAAGGTCGCCATTTTGCTATGTGCGACGATTAATCCTGACCTGCAGGCCATCATAGCCGTTTTTAGGCAATAATTTATTCGTTAAAGAAACAAATTAAAAAATAACTAGATACACGGTAGTACACTTTCGGCAATTCATAATTTTGTACGAGGTTCATATTTATAAAGATGCAAATAAAACCAATTTTCACGAGTTTCAGACAAGCAGCGCGCCAGCCGCCGTCTCTAATGTAATAAAATATCTCTAAAAGGATACATGGGTTAGAAAGATGTGTGTACGCACGGAATCAAAGAGGTCTAATAAAATTGAGCAAGAAATGAGTTTTTGAGAAAGTTTACGCTACTATCCTCATTGATATTATTTGAGAGTCTCTCAAGGCTTATCTAATGTTCGATAACAGACTTGCTCCAAAGGTCTAGACCTTTCCATTTAATCCTAGATACCTCATATCATTCCGTTGTACCCATAGAACGCGTGCCCAACACTGTCAGATTTTCTAGGTTATACCATGGTGTAGGCCGCTCTAAACTGGTCAGGATTGAGAAAATCAGCGTTCGTTTGCGTGATTCTCTAGCGATCGATTAGAATTAGATGGGCTCTGGTAAATCCTAAGAGACTAAGCTTTTTTGAAGAACTATTTTTTGCCTACGACGATATAATGGTCCGTCTATTACGCTAAATAACTCAATCGGGATTTGTTTAAATTGTTTATCTTCTCAGGTAATTTTCAAACAAATACTCTAAACGTATAGTAGTTTTTTTGTGCAACTGCACTGCCACATTTAAGTGAGTACTAGTACTATCTATAGGCTTTTGCAACTGGGCGTATTTAACAGCTCTTTCCCATGTTTGTTCATGGTCTAGTTATGCTTGTTCCCCCGTGTTTATTTCTGCCAGAACACTTCGTTTCACCCGGGCCGCAATGGCTGGCGGGTGCACCGCTTAATTTTGCCTGCAGCCTTTGTGGATGACCAATCATGAGCAGGTTGAACGTGGGATAAAACCTCTCTGGCACTTGTTTTAACCCCCCTACTACATACTCTTATAGCTCCGAACTCTTAATGACTGAGCGACCGTTGAGCCACAACGCAGGCAACACCTACTACTGACAACGGCTAAGCGAAAGCTTCGTTCCGCATAGCCTGCAAGGGCAACGGGTCGGTAGATCGTTGCTGTGGCTGCTTTTGCAACAACGAACCCCACGTCCAGGTCTATACAATATACAGGCGTGGCTAATAATCTCCTAGCAATCACGGAAATCTAGAATACCGTTAGAAGCGTACGGCTGACTAGCCGGCAAACTCGTGGCTGAAGGGAGGAGTTGCAGCCGTTGCAGAAATGTTGTGCAGCGAACGCGTTCCCGCGCGCGCCGAGGTCGGGGTAGTGAATACCCCGACCTCGGCGGCTTTGACCGTTATCCCAAACATCGCTGACAGGTCTAGAGTATTCCAGTTGTGCCCATTGACAAATACAGCTGTCCCAGCCAGGTGCAGCTGAGGACCACCACTGCCGTCCTTGGAACCATCGTAACTACTGTTCGCTTATTTACGTTCGTTCTGGTGAAGCGAGGGCTATTGTGCCTGCGTGAGGTTCTCTACGACCGTGTCCCCCCCCCCCCAGTGCTCCGTGCCGACGAGGCCGCGGTTGTGCAGCGCGTACCACGCCATCCCCCTCAGCAAGCAACTTGCTGCGAGGGAAGCTAGATCCTGTATTGACTGGAAAAACGCAAAAAAATCATCTGTCACATTTCTTTTTTCTGCTCTCGCTCGCTCCCTTAGTCGAATCACGTGCCCACGATAAAACAGACACGCTTTCAATGCCCCAGTTTTTGTATGATAGAAGAAACGATACCAACCCCACTATCGGAGCAGAGCTTGGATTCTAATGGCGAAAGAAAGAAATATCCCGGAGAAGCATTAAGCTATCTGCAGTGAGCTGTATTCAGGAATCAATTATTATAGCACTGCACCGTTGCAAGCATTAGTCGTAAAATTACGCTTCATGCTTGCACTCGGTGGGCAAGCACAATATTTAAATGCTCGAGAGACATCTGTTGCTAACGAACTAATACGTAATAAACAAAAGGAATTAAGGCATCGTTTCATCGGTAGCGTTACCGTTAAAAAAAAAAGAACAATTTTCAGCCATTACGCTGCAATAACTAGCGCGATAGCGACAGTCGAGTCCTAATCTACCCTTTATTCGTGACTGAATCTAGCCAGTGTTTGTTATTTGTTAAACTAAAGATCTGTTAATGTATTAAGCGTATTAAAGTATAATTAGCGTTTTCTCTCGCTCATTGATATTAAATAGGGCCCGGCTCTTGTGCAAATTAGCTCAAGACGTCCAGAATGTTTTGAGTCCACTTACTCATATTTAGTTCCCTTATCAGTTATTTTCCATTACTTTTAGTGCCTGATGGTCCAGCTGCCTCTTTGGCTGGCCTGCGTAAAAAGTAGGTGCGCTATACCTTAATTAATTCAGATTCGAATTTTTTCGGCAATTATGATACGTCTCCCAACGCAAACATTTCTGTAGCACATCTTGTCTTCAACCCTGTTATGCGTCCCTTTTTAAAATTATTTTTAATCGAAATTTGTGTGCATTTTTCTTCATAAAACACTAATAACGTTTAGATGATAATAGGACAACACGATTACCATAGGTTCGATAAAATTGAATTGTTTAAGCCGATAGCAAAAAGCAATGGCGCTATAACTATTGTGAATCAAAATCAAAGTAATCATTGGCAACTGTATTTTCGCGCCGAACCTTCACCGAGCTCCGATGCCATTTTCCATTTAGCTTACACTTCAAATTCGTGTTCTTGTGGACAAGCGTGTTAAGTTTTCTTAGAAATAATCACTTGTCCTGATTTTTCTTGTACGAGGATTATTTGTAGAACGGGAGCTGAACACAAACTTGTAAGACGTCTTAATATTTGTTGTCAACTTTTAGCTAGGGGTTTGCCTTCTCGTGTGTAACAATGCTGAATTTAAAACCAGATTTAGCTATATTCTGGTTTGGTATGTTTGTCAAAAAAGAAGGACCAAGAAAAAGAAGAAGCTTTACAGAATACGAGATATAGGCCCCGAGGTGAGTTTTCCGCCATGGTGGAGGCAAACAATCATATCTTATGCAGAAGTATCATGCCAAATTCTTTATTAGAATGTGTTGCTTCTCCTGCTTTACGTACCATGTTCTCCATCGTTCATAAATGCTGCATAATTATAACGCCAGAAAGCTGACAGGACGTCCTGTTTGTGTATTATATCAGTTACTTGTAGCACTTCTAATTAAAGGGATTCTATTTTTCGTGGAAGAAGTTAATCTAACACAGAAATAACACACCATATGCATCGACACATACACCGTTATAGTTACCTATTTATCTATGCACTATTTTGTGATGTTATAATCTATTCACATTTTTAAATATCTCTTAAATTTCATCAAATAGACCCTGTATAGTATAACACAAAGTTTATAGCAGTGTTCTTCGAAAATCGCTCGAAGGTCGCTTGACGCCTTCTCGCGCTCATTGTTCCCCTTTTCGTCCCTTCTTAGCATTGATGGCTCTCCTAGAATTTAACATGGTTTCCGTATGATTTACGCGTACACAGACACACACATGTAAATGTATGTCCAGGCGCCATAGTGCTGCGTCTTCGAGAGTCGTCGAGCGTCATTGAGGTTTTTCCTGGAGCTGCTATTTCGGCTGTCATTATTTTTCTACTCGAACTCTGATTGTGGCTGGAATTGCCGTCGTCACAACCGAATGATAGAAAACCTGACTGTAAGGCGACCTATTCGCTTTTGTGCTAGTCGATGCCTCTCTATCGCCCGCTTTATAATCGTCGTAGCTTTTGTCCCATGGCCGACGTCGTCAGCTGTCACGCGCCGTTGGACGATAACGCGCTGGCTTCGAGTGTTTGTTACTCTCCGTAGACCCTTAGCTTTGCCCCATTGTAGTTGATTAAAGCCCAACACAGCGGGCCTGTCTTTTGCCGACGCTTGTTTGGAACGACGGCCTAGAAAGAGCAATTTCAGCATCAGACGTTACAGCTGTTATTGCTGAAGTTGTTCATGCCGCGGTCTGTGGCAGAAACGACGGGTTGGCCACAAACTGTTTTATACGTTTACGCGAACGGAGAGCGAGGCAGTTATAAATGGAGGACAATATACGCTGCGTACTCCGTTGTTGTTACCTCTCGTTAGTTGACTGACCTATGACTAACTTTATCTCATGATTTCATATTATGAGTCGTACTGAACAGGACCGTAGATCAAAGGGAATGGTTCATGTGATGAGCGTCAGGATCGCTAGTAGCAACATTAGATTTATCCGATTCACCAGGCGGTATCATACAATAACAGATCAGGAAAGATGCAGTATAGTTATCGCCTTGAAGTTCCCCTGTAACTTATGAACTCTACAGCGCTGTACAAGATACGCAATACAGCGCCGCTGCGCAAGACGAACGACGCAAGCATTCGGTTGACAATGTTAGTGCCCGCTTTTCCATCACAGAAAAACACCTGCATTTTCCTTTCTCCGGAGCTGCAGTATGAACCCTATTCGTGTGAGTTCCATGGTGGAAGTCAGCCGTCCGCAGCGGTCGTTAAAGGCCAATATCAAGCGTAAGACTCAAAACATTTTAGTAGTTGTTATGTTATTTGCGTATCGGTTTTTATCATTCTGCTTTTCACATTATCAATGCAATAACGGACTTAGCTAGGAACTACCGCCTATCTCAGCTACATGTAGCCGATTAAAGCGCACCGAGTAAGCAGATAAGATAGATACCCAGAGGTCGAGCGACCTGGTTTCCACGAAGTAGAAATCGTAACAGGGTGTATGAGCAAGCAGTTTCGATGCTGCTACTGCTTCATGGGGGCTCTTGAAGCCCTTAAGCGTTTATGAATCTCAGCCCTTTGTGAATACGTTCGTCCCGTTAAAGCCGCTAATCAAGCGCGTGGGGATTAGCTATCGACAGTAGCTGTTGTTGTTGAGAGCTAAACGGATTGCTGAGAAAATTAACTGTATGTAAACTGATTGGGCAGATTGCACCTACCCATATATGACAACCTTCGGCCATAAAGTATTAGATGCGTCAATTACGAACGATTTGACGGTTATACGAGACCCCTAAAGCGGTGGCCCACTAACTCTCTGGCTTGCCGTGCACGCAGCTCATAGAGCCTTTGGTATTTTGAGGTACGTGTTTGGCTGCGTGTGACGTCTAATTCTTAGATGAGACAGGAGTAGACTTCGAAAAAGATGCAGCGTACAAGCAGTAAGCTTACCCAATTAACTGACGTAGCTTCGAGCGTAGATAACAACATTGTTGAATTATGCCCAGGTTGGCAATATGGCAGACGACTGAAGCGTATCCTATAACTACTTTCAGTAGAGACGTGAGCTTCTTATTAAGTTCGATTACTCCTTGCTCTGTCTATAATGGCGGTTGCACTCGGTCGCAGGAGCCCGCACGTGGCAAACAACGTAAGTTGACGTACATCAACAAAGAGTACCATGAGCGAAATGGAATTATCGTGTGCTCCATGTTGAAATATTCTCTCGGTTACAGATATATTGCAAAATATGGATTAGCTGTGATTATATTACGCTCTACGACCCGTCGATATCGCGTGACATATTTACAATCTATTGTTATTGTTGACTTTGTATTGCTATAGCCGACAGCGGTTACTGCGCTAACCAAGTTAGGCTTGGCCTGAAATATGATTAAAGAAGGAAAACAAAGTTACACCGATGGCAGGTTAGGTCGTTCTTCTTCACAAGTATTTCTTCGTGTATTCGAGTGTATCTGTAGATATGACAGCCGTAATAGGCATGAACTTTACGTTGTACCCTCTCCGTCGTGCATCATTCTATACAACGGCTTGATTTCAACACTGAACCCATGGGAAACTTAAGTGATGGTTGAGAAAATAATGGATATTCACAAAATAAAGACTCGATCATACGGCATCGGCAGCTTAAAATAAACGGTTATGTGTTTCACAGATATATTGGGATAAGATCCTTGTTTATATTAAGACCATCTATGAAATGTTGCATTTTTTGGCGACCTAGTAATAATTCTATTAAGCTGTGGGCAAAAAGGGTTCCGTAGAACGGGTGTCTGTCATGGATTCATGTGAATTTCTATTGTACAGTATTAATAATTAGAATAGGTCTCAGATGTATTACCGGTACAGACAATGTAATACACCGGCGTGAATAACTTCATTTACGGATCAGCTTAATATTTTCTGCAAAATTAAATGTGTTCTTTTCCTTAAAAACTGTAAATGTTTTCATTCCAATCATGAAGTTATTAAACCTATCATTAACAATGTCTAATTATGTTATTATCTCGTTGAAATTTTCCAATGTAATTTTAAACAGCGGAGGTATAGCTTATCACCGCGTATTATGCCGAGCTAAGACTCCCCTTTCCGTTGGGGGAGAGGTGGTTGCTTACCAGCCGGACCAGTGTTGAATCATTGCCATTTAAAGCAATACCCACGTAAGGACGACCCTACCAGCGGACGACGCCCATCATTATAGCTTGATTCTAGGCCTGTTCAACTGTGTGGAAAACACGCGTCTGACTGGCGTATTTCACTGCTTTCAACAAAAATACTACTGGCGAACTGCGATTTTTTCTACCTTAAGCAGCCCCTTATATACCCATTTATTCCACGTTTACCTAATAATTACGATACTAGTGTTTACGGCGCACATTTATATATATATATATATATATATATATAGACATTGTGTTAGCAATATCTACACATGACAATCCTAAAACAAATCTTGAAGGCGTCTGTCAGTTTGTGGTCCCGCCTTAGCAGAATCTTGTATCAAAAACGCACCGCATATGAATACGGGTAAAATAGTTTTGCCTTTATATTAAGCCATAGAATTTTTTAGTCTTTAGGTGCGCAATATTCTGAATAAAAAGTTGACATAGACTAAAGCACGTTGAAGCGGTTGTGGTAGGCTAGAACTGGTAAAGTTTGTTTATCAGGCGGCGTCTGTCATGGCTTTTCTTTGTCAGGAACCGAGTAGACGTTTGTAACAGTTGAGGCGTCTAGGTCTTTCTTTACCCCAAACCTAGTACTGACAGACAGTAGGTGAAAGTTCAATTGTAAACATAAACAATGTCCTGTATAGCGCATCCCGTTTGTGGCCTTCTTGTCTTTAGCGCAGGTCGAAAAAGCTATCCAGGAGTCCTACAGGAATCTCCACCATTTTAGGCTCTCTCGCCTACAAATTTACCTAGCTGATTCTCCACTTGCTACCCACAAGCCGTCTAACAGAGCTTGATAAGTAAAGAAAAAATGGTAACAAAAAGATCAGAGACCCTCACAGTTCCTTTGTGTTTCAATCGCACAAAGTCGCTCGGCACACTGTTTCAAGGACTGGAAGAACTGGTATTACTTAAGCACCATAGGAGAACACCGTATTACTACTAGAAGTAGGCGTTTTTTGAGCCTACTAAACGACATAAACGTGCGTGTGATTCTGGCCGAGAGTTTTTTCACGGCTACTTGCTTTTGGTATCTGCTGTGTGGTAAGATGGCGTCCATACAACAGTGTTATATAAAACGTGATACTAAAAAAAATCACCGTCGATATTAGAGTCTCAGAAGTAGATACTTCGGCCGTTCCACACATAATGTTCTCTTTTTTCTCCTTGCCGTCTTGTCTTTCTTCAGGTCCTGCTAATCTAATGGTCTTATGATCAGTGGCATTCGTTTATGATGTCCTGATTGGCTCTTTCGCAAGAAAATGACGGATAGGCCACCATACTACCGTAATGAAGATATGCAGTAGCGGCCTATGTATAAGAGGCCAAAAGCAGAACGCCCATCCTGTGAAAATGCTAAGAGAAGTGTCCAGATAATCTCTTTCGGCGGCGGCTAATCGTCGTCTACGACGGCGATGAGATAGCGCGACTGTGAAGTTTGAGAAACTATAAGCATGGCGCTATGGCGAACTGGAAAAGCACACATGAATGCGTAGTGAGGGAGGAACTGCGTGTCGGAACAGATGATTTGTTGCTTTTTCGTCCTATACCGCCCGCTCGTGTTCCGCAGGTCCAACAGGCTCCATAGGTTTCTCGCGTAGACTCACGCTAGACTATTACTGCAGCTGGTTAGCAAAATGCGAACACGTCTAGCTGCAGCGTCTGTATAGACCAGTACGATAGCAACGAGTAGTAAGTAGCAGTAGGTAGTGTAATCACGGAGAAAAAGCGCCGATCCGCTTCAGAGGGATCTCGCGCAAGGAAGCGACGGTAAACGAGAGATACCCACGTAAGTAGTACGCGAGAGCTGGTTCTTGTATGCAGGGTACCAGTCGGACTTTGGCTCCTAAGTAGGGCCGCTCGGCTGCTGGATCGCCCGACTTCGTCCCTGCTCGTGTACTAAAAACTAGAATGACAATGGGAGTGGATGAACAGACGAAAAACAAGAATTCCTTTAACTTCTGTTGTTTAGGGTACGTAACGTTGATTGCAATAGCGATCCAGATGCCGCTTGCTACGGAAACTGTTGCTCGGGTTGAAAACCGCGTCCAGGTACACGTGTGCACGTCTGTGTGCACATCGTTTTTTCTGTTTAGTGATGTGTCGCAGAAAAGGGGCTAGTGTTTAAGGAGAATGTTCCGCCCAACTCGATACAACTAATCTGTAATCGGACCGCAAAAAGCAGAGCTTTGTCACAATGTGCCCTTTACTGATAAGCAGATACTTACTGTATTAATTCTTCAGGCCAGTTTGCTGCGCGGAGTATGAGCGAAATATAGGCTTTAAGCAAGATTTTTAGCCTCGATGGTACGGCACGAAAACGCGTACGCTAAAAAAGGCCACTTTTCTAATTAAATAGTGATAATTGTAACATCGATATTTTTTAACAGCGCTGTCTTCCCATACAACGCCACTCATACTATCTCTCTTTTAGTACAGAAAACTATTTTTTCACGTTCTCCTAATTGGCTAGAAAATATGGCATGAGTATATCTGCGGCACGAAGCGCGTTTTGCGTCTGTACACTCAGAATGACCCATGTCTATTAAATACCAAACAGCTGATTGACTCAGGCGTCCGCGCTGAGCTAGACCAGTATCTACTGTATACCGTGTGACACGTCTGTCGTGTAGAAGTGCGGCCAACTTTTTCTATGCCCACCGTAATGCCCACAAATTTATCTCAGTTAATCTTACGCATCATACTCATACCTATTTCAGCGTACCTTTCATGGATAGGGGCATTTAATTATTATGGCTTATATTTAACGTGTTTATTAATTGGTACGAAGCATTCATCTGAAATCAAGCAGTGAGAATAATTTCTAAACGTCGTCTGATCGTAAAAGAAACTGGAGACTTTTATGTGTAATATATATATATATATATATACAAAGCTTGGATTTTAATATACGTTTGTGTTATGCTTTGAAGGATTTAAGTAAAGTATCAAGCTTGATATATATAAACCAGGGGCAGAGCGTTGCTCTGATAGGAACTTGTCTTTAAAGTGAATTAAAATGATAGTGGTCATAGAGCATCTTTCAGTAGACGCTGCTCGCATACTAAGGTAGTTGGACGACCCACTTTGAACAAGTATTACATGTCACATAGATCTTTAGAGCAGCTTAAAGCATATATATAGAAAAGTATAAGATTTTAAGACCAACAGTAACTTAACGTACTTACCTGAATCGTCTTTCAACCTTCATTCAAACGTTTCATATTATTATATAAACTCTTTTTATTATTATATAAATATTTTATAAGTATCCAACTAATTGCGATAACATGCACACGTTGAATGGGTTTTCAAAATAATACATGTATTTAGCAATGAGTTTGTGTATTGGGATTTCTATCTAGCAAAAAATACTTCCCCAGATCACTGCGGATCCAACGATTCCAATAAAAAACAGGACCAACAACTGAACTGGCGGCATCCTTACTTAGAACAGGCCAAGAGTTACAGCATCAGCTTCCCTTAGCGACAGGTTGACATAGAGAATTTCACGTGGCTGCATGTATAGAACTATTGTAGAAATAATATGGGTCCGTCCTAAGCTGATCTTCTTCAAGTTTACGTATGTCACGTTGACGGCTTTTCACTTACCGCTGGCCTTTTGATTTTTTGGCTATACCCCCATTTACCTCAAAGGGTGAGAAAAGAAAAAGTTCTTCGTTGAAGTGACATCGCTTTCACAACAATGTCCTGCCCTCCATTTGTTTGTGTCAACGAACTTACCTGTCGGTAAGTGTCGGTAGTATGTAGTGACAATACCGTGAAAACATCCTGTCAAAAGAAATAAAATTGAGCCCAACATCGATTATGCTAATAGTAATAACAATAATGAATAACTTAAAGGTCAAAAAATCTATAAAAAGGCGGCAAATAGACAGGCCGTCAACATTTTGTGCTTTTTCATAATGGCAGAAGATGCTAATAATTTTTGGAAAGTCTACAATGACTTTTATTGTTATTACTTGATGACAACAAATGGGTATGACGGCCCTGGGCACAGTTACAGCATTACGTTGTGGGGCGCCGGTGTCTGTGTTACGTGAACAGTATGCGAAAAATGAGTGAGTGGGGCTTGCAAGCTGATCCCTCCGCCTTCCCACAGCTATTGCAAGTAGTTGCGGAACCTTTGAAAGAATCTTTTAATTAATGACAATAAACATTTCAAAGCGGAAGAAAAGCAAATGCAGAAAGTGAAGCACCGAAGTCGCCCGCGATATCGTTCCTGTCACAAATGCTGAAATGGTGGTATTTTCGAAAGGTTGTAAGCCTCGTTCTTCGATACCATTTTAGCTACCATGGCGTGAGATTAGTGAGCGGCTACACCCACTGTTGGTCTTCATTCATGAAATTCGGTTAATATGCAGTGAGGAAAAGTGACGTACCTTTATGATAGCCTGCTAGGTCAAATGTTTGCCTGCCAACCTTCGAAGCACATTGTGGCGTGAACAGACTCACCTCGTGCTAGGAACCAGCCGTCTAATGAAATACCCAACGACGGTGCCCGGTGTAGGTTTCGAAATACTTCAGTGCAATGATGTGAGCGTGGCTCTAGCTGTAACTCGGTAAAATTACAAAAAAAAAAATACGTACGTCGAGTATTTCTTTCACTCAAGCTTAAATTGAACGTGTATGTCAGTTGGCATTAAGTAGGAGTTGATTCCTCCGCTATGAGGGGAAATCATTCGGTAATAATTAGCGCCGCACATTTGAAGTATAATAGAATAGTATGTGAAGTGGGATAGTATAGCGGGTAAATATAGGTAAAACTCAGGCAAAATTGTCATTCTAACATTGTGCAGAACTACTTTTAGATTGTAGGTCACAAAATTGTTGTTAAGAGCTGGAAATTTATGGCGTTGACTGATACCGCTGATCAGTATAATAGTGGCTTTATGTTGCAGTCTTTAATATAATAACGCATAATAGCATTACTTTAATATAATAACGTCAGGTTGTAATGATTCGTAAGGCTCTGCAGCAAGAAGGCTCAAGATTGTATCGTTACGTTACACTAGAGTGAATATCTTATAAATACCCTTAGTGATCTCATTATACTGTTTGTACTTATTATACAAAAAAAAAAAAAAACAGACCCATTTTCGCTGTCGAGACGACTGTGGCACTCCATAAAAAGAAACGTGTTCAGGAAGGCAATAAAAACTACTTGAAACGTTTTGTCGTCATGTTTTTGCGTTGCCCAAACCTGATTGTTAATATTTACTATGTTGTTGGCATTGCCGCTACTTTTCGAAATTGCGTCTACATCTGCCCCAAACGAAAAGTTCATTGCTTTTGTCGGGTAACGTTGCCGCGCCGACTCTCAATGGGTTTTTTTTCGTTCATCTCCTTTTCGATCTGAGTAAAGATATCGCCCGCCTGCTTCATCCTCTCTCTCTGGTCTTTATCGTAGAAGCCACCGATAGTTTGCATTGGTGCCCCCTTATCAGTTTTCAATATGTTTATAGCCGTGTCGTGGCGTGTAAACTTTTTGCGGTTTGATGGCACTCGCTATAGGTAGGTCAGTCATCTTCTGCTGACCCTCATAGGCATCTCTTCAGTGTCTTCCTAATAGTTTATCGAATAATGTGTTCCACTAATATGAGGCTTCGTTACATTGTATTTATTTGTTCCCTGTTGCCAAAGTAGAATACTTGTGTTTTGCCCTCTCGTTTGTATTGTGTCGATATGTGTGTGTGTGGATCGCGAAACGCAACGATCAGATTACATTATAACTAGTAATTGTTCAATATATAATAACTTTTTATATAATACCTAATCATAATCACCATCATCATTATCTATTAGCGTTAATCTTAAGTAACTGAATGATGCCAATATGATGATAAGGTAAATCTCAATGTTCCCATAAAATGTCCTGAAAAAATGCCGTTCGCCCCGTTTATTGCTCGAGCTCAATGAAGCAGTATTACGGCGTAAGCAATACTGTCCCCAGTACCGTCAGGTATAATTATTCGAATTAGCAAATACGGAATATCTCACATCGTGCTCGCTCTGATATGATCCTTGTCGGATGGAAATCAGGAAAGCATTTCTAGTAGACCGTCGTTGCGTTCCTTGCCGGTTATCCGAGTTGGCGTTTCGACGTAACTACTATTTAATGGGGCACTTATTTTACGTTAGGCTTTTTCCACCCTCAACTCCAGTCCAGAAACTTTCGTCTGCCCCAGCTGATGCTTATGTCTGGGAAGCCACGAATTTCGTCACCGCTAACCAGCAGTCACGAAGATTTGTCAACTAGCCACTAGCAAGGAATGGTGCAGCTCCGAATCGTCGTGCAGCCAAACAGCTTGCCTTATAAAATCATACGGCGTTTCTCTCTGATGGTAAAGAGTGAGCCGGGTCTGCACTCTCGATGCCCCAGGGCCGCAGGCCCCCAAAGCCGTGGCAACAGTTACATTCAAAGACTTACTGCAAGCCGGTTACCTCTCAAAATTCACGCCATCTTACCAAACTTTGGCCGCAGTGAGGGCGAACTGAAGGAAGTTGAAGGGGCGTAGAGGTGGGCATCGTAAGTGCATATGAGACCAGAGACACAATCATCGCCCCGGTGTCATCGGCTTAACACCGAATCTGCTGCTGATCTCATCATTATCATATCGTACAAAAAATAGCAACAACAAGTCGTGTTGATGAACTAAACAGAAATTAAATGAATTTAGTTTGTGCGATTTACAATGGAAAAACATGGCCATGGCAAGCCGTGGAGATCGGGTCGTAACTTGTGTGGCTCCCATTTGCTGTGGCTATATACATGATTATATCTATATTTGTACGCGTTTACTAATCAATATATAGCATAGCCTGTGATAACAATTACAGATTATACAAATTATAACCGTTTTATGTAGACCTCATTGTGAGTATTGCGCAAAAACAGTACTCCAAAAATAATCACTTTGCTTAGAAAAATCGCAGAGTAGAAGAGCACTATTTCATGAATGAAAAAGCTGCGTTGAGAATAACAGTTACAAATCGAATACGGTGGAATAGAGCATTCCAAAATGTACGATGATAGATAATAGCTAATAGTGGGTGGCGCGAAACAACGTATGTGGTAGACGACAACCAGAAAAGAGTTTGTAGTAACGTGTCGCTCTATATATTCAGATATATGTTTCTATCATTGAAAATTTACATTTATGAGAACACTTATATAGGCCGTAACTTTATCTAGGCTAAAATGGTGATAACGAAACACCTATGTTGGAATGCGTTCGGAATTAATATATTTCCTTAATACTATTGAGCTAATTATTCACTATGCGACACCGAAGCTGCCCGTGCTTCTTTCTGAAAGCGCAAGTAACGATTATCATTCAAATGTACCTGGTGGTAGGGTAGCAGACCAGCTGACGAATTTTCCAGTTATCCTGGTGTTTTGTCTTTGTTGTCATTGGCCTCAATTTCGAATATTTCGAAATATTAGAATTAGTTAGAGGAGACTGCCTGCTTCCGTATCGTCCATTGCAAAACACTACAGGAGAACATGGATACGTACTAGTTGCGATCTCTACTGAACGTGGCTTTAGTATTTATCGAGCTTCAACAGACTTCTTGCAAATGCTATCTTACTGTTTCGCTTTTTGCGGTCAACTGCATTGCAGTCCTTTGGGGCAGATAGCCGGTGACAAGATAATGAGATGAAGCCGGGGGGGGGGGGGGGAAACGGTCAAAGTTCAAAGAAAGCAAGCTTCTTTCCGTCCGTCCGTCTTTCTTTATTGTGTGACTTTAGTTGCGAAGAACGGCGTGATATGTTGTTGACGATAAGTTCCGACAACGTTCAGACGTTTGGAGGTATACTTACCCCACAGGGGGACAGCAGCACCTGCTGGGAGGACAGCAAAGAGGACGAAAAAGGACAAGAGAAAGAACGTGGATCTGTTCCCTGTTTAGGACGGCAGTGCTAAACTGTGAATATGCAGTAGGCAAGAACAGCCGTACAACGAAGTCATAATCCTAGTAATTCCAGTAGTCAAATAATGATAGCAATTCTGGTACAACAATCTGACAGCGCAACCGAGTTGGTGTTAATTAAGTTCTAAGTATATTAATATCGCGCTAGAACTGTTCCTGTTGTTCTTTCTTTGATACCACTAGATAGAAATACAATTCATCTAAAACAGTAATGTCGGTGTGGGAACATTGTACCATAATAACAACTAGAGACGTGCCCTAGAAAAAATCTAGCCTGGGAATCGGGAAAGCCGCCGTTTCCCATGATCTTATCCCAACATGGTTACTACCGTTGTCCATAGGTGGAGCGCGGGAGTCGTAGGGAATGAGCTTTTTATGTTAGGACGGTCGTATAAGAAAAACCTGAAAATGCGATGACGCGTCAACAATAAGCCACATACATACGCAAATTATATATGTTTTCTGTGATGTGTGAATACTTTAAAAATTTGTTCTGTTATTTCATTTGTTACTATTTCCGATCGCCATAGGCGTTGCCCTAGCAGTGTGCCCACCGCCCAACGAACGATCAAGAAAAGGCAACACTGGCCATTTGCCAATGGCAATTTGCTTGACAGAGACACACGACTCTCTCAGGCCACATGAGTCAGCCCAACAGAAGCTTGTGAGCCCACAAAGATATCGTGTAATCGGTGAATGGAAATTGGCAAGAACTTCGTTTCTAGTAAAGGCGCCGGAGTACGTCAATGCTTTTTTGCTTGCCGTAATTTGGAACTGCGAATTAAACACATAATGAATATTACATAAAGTATTTCTGTGATTCGTGCTAGTGTAATCAAACACATTTTCGCTTCTGATGACTATCGCAAACAAACCTAACACTATCCAGTTAAATTCGTCCAGTTTGGTAGCCAAGTATGAATAGAGTTTGGGATAGCTACTCGACGTCCGCCCACAACAACGATTAAGCTATAACGAGGACTATTACATTAATGGAAAAATCAGTTGTGGAACAGATTCGATCAGTTGGGAAGCGAAAATGTCAGATGTCTTTTCCCGGCCTAGTTTTACGTCAATGTGTCAAATGGTAAGAGTACCTAACTACGTCCTAACCAACGCTCCAGTCAAATTTTTGCATAAAGAGAATGTTCACCGAATTAAGTATAGGGTACATGCATAAACGGTAAATCTACGAATAAATTTTCCGAAAAATTCAATTCAAGAGATCTTCCAGCATTTAGCACAGAAGGTCTTGTCATGCAGATAGTCAATTTTTTAAGTGCAAAGGACACAGTAAACGGAGACAAAGGTGCATACGCAGAAATCGGAAATATTTACCATGGAAGTGGCCCGCAAAGAAATGATTATGGAAAGATGCGCTTGAAGAAAATGTTTAAGGAGGGGCCGGAGGCCTACTGAATGCATTTATGACCCAGGCCATCTGTGGAGTGTGTAGGCTACTTCCAATCAGGACAAATCTTTTCTGTACCGATATGCGATCCAGTGAGAACGCTTTATTTAAAATACAGCTGAAGGAGAAAGGACTTCCATTATTATGAGTCAATAAGCTATAGGCGCACCCTCTTTTTAATTGAAAATTTGGTTCTTATAATAACCAAAGATCGATGATAAGGTGATATATATACATTAAATATATAGATACGAATATAGGTAGAATGTGTATGGGTCTAAACTGCTGAAAACCAGTATTTATATATGCCTGTCACTGTGATTGTGTGACAATACAGAAATTGTGTACTCTAATCGAAATAATTATTTTCTAGCGAAAACTATTTCTGGTTAAAAAGCTTTGCAATTGTATCATTATGACGAAATATCACAGACGTGATAAAAAAAACACCTAAGCGTTGACTTTTCTCGGTGTTCTGTCAAATAATCTATTTATTTTTGTTTTTTTTTTGCGTAATTTTTTTCGAAAATACAGTTGCCAGCTCTGACATAGCGTTTTAACATGGCTCGTATGATATTCAACGATACGGAACGTAATTTTTTGTTGGACTCACGAGATTCGAACTTGACCGTGTTGACGACCCTAGATAGCGCTTTCTTTCGTTTCTAATCGCTCTCTTACGACGACGACGGTCTGCAGTATATATTCTATAGTCTATAGACAAGTGAATACTGTTAGGACAGTGTATTCCGATTTTCCTCTTATTTGCGATTTTACCTAAGCGAAACAAGAGGAATTCTTCTATCAGACGACGATTCACTCAACAGAGTGCCCTAAGCCTGGTACGTGTATCGCTTACTTGAACGTATATACTACACATGCATTCTATCCAAACTATATAACGCCCGATTTCTGATACACATAGAGCCTACTCCGGTAGAATTCTGAACCTATTTTTCGGCGACGTCGTGCCCTCTGCATTCGATGGCTCCTTTTCTCTCCATTATGCTGGGAGCCGCCACTTCCTCCATGGTTTCATTTCTATTCAAAGGGGAATCAATCGCATCACCAACGGGTACAGCACAGTGATAAACATAGGAAGAACAGTAATGAAACGTTATAGGCGTCGGCGGTCAATTGTTAACTGCTATTATTGTGAACATCATTCGGCTACCAGCCGCTGCTGCTAAACCAATCTCATTTCAAAAATGCTATATATTGTCACTTTTGTAGCGGGTTCGGAAGACCCTGCCGAGGCCCTCGCACTTGGCAGACGAAATCAAGCGCGACCTAGCGGTCTCAACAAAAAATAGATTGTGAAGGTACTAGACGAGGTCGTTTGTTTTCGTGGGAGAATTATGGTACCCGTTGCTGTTAAGGTGACGCGTAACGCAATGTACGCAATCTGCTCCTGAACTCCGCCGCTACTTTTGCAGCGTATACCGCTACGATCTCTGTTAGCCAGTGCTATCTTTGTCAAGCATACGCTGGGCCACTCAAGAAAACTGAACACGCACCCAGCCTTGAACAGCTGTGCAAGAAGGCGACGAAGCGAATAGTCCTGGCCTCATATAAAACTCGGAAAGGTACAAATGTACACATACCACAAGAAAGGAACGGGTGCTTGACATACGGCAGTACAATCCGTGTACAGCCAGTCTTTAAAATAAAGTTATATGGCACTCATAAATCCATATATACACACGCGTGTAAACTGAACGAATGGTGGTGAGTTTTAGAGAAACAACCGCTAACAGGTGCAAAGGCAAGGCCGGCACTACTATCTTGTTTGTTAATGTATGCCTAGTGGCAGTCGATGAGACGTGTTACTTTTGATCGCTTTTAGCAGCCCGGAGGTTGCCGCACATATCACTATATATATATATATATATATATATATGGAGGGAGAGCGAGCGCCGACGCGGTAACTATAACGGTGAAGCCCCTAGTTAAGAAATTAGACTCCGTTGCTTTGTGCTGTTTCATCCAACTAGCAATAAATTCAATACCACTTTGGAGAATACAAAAAGCTGTTACATTTATAGTGAAGCAGCAGAAAGAAGATTCGGTAAGCCCAAGTGCGCGATGCTGAAATACCGCCGTAGAGGATAAAACAATTGCTAGTAAGGTCCTTTGTCCTGCAGCATATGTACATCAGGACTTTGTTTCGTATCTTAGTGAACAAGAGGTTACCCAGCTGCTGGGTGCAGATCATGACGAAATGTTTTGTTCTACGACTGTATAGAGTTGAGTCGTTTGGCGATGTGTTCGTCGAAGCGCTGTGCATAACCTCTCTCTATGTTTTGAGTTTTACGTGCGGTATCGCCATTCCGTCAGACAGACGGCTGGCTGGCTCCCAGAACAAAATAAAGTGCGTCTACGTCCGAATTCGGATCTAGACCCTACCTACCTTTGTATAACCCATCTAATGGTATATCTGGAGCTAATTTTTCAATAAAATGTATATTCTCAAAAAATATAGAGCGCCTCAATTCCTTCAATTTTACCGTTTGATTATTTCCTCCCATTCCCGTTTATATTACTTATAAATTTGCTCTCAAAGCGAGCAAAAAAAGCATATACATTAATGGATGAGAATCGCAAAAGCTGTACCGAATTAGAAAAGGAAAAAAAAACTTTTCCTATGGTGAACTTTGATTCTGCTGCTGCTGCTGCTGTTTCTGTTATTTCTTCTGCTCCGGTTTAGCTGCTGATTGAGTGGTGACAATAGTGAGCACATGTTTATGTGTGGTTATGCCCCGTCGTTATGCTGAAGAGGCCAGCCGAGCCAGCTGAAGACAATCGTCGTCAAGTGGGCGTACGCTTCGAAAACAATGCTTAGCTACCCCTGCTTCAGCTTTGTCTACAAAGGCGTTTATATTGTATTTCTATCCCATAGCAGCGCTAGTCACGTCGGATCTGCTTCGCTAACGAAAATAAAGCTTAATATTTAGTATAGTTGTTTATTGCAGCGCGGTCATGAGTATACTTAGATATACACAATACACGCGGGCCAAAAGAATCGCGTGGAGTGATGAAAGGACATAGGAAAAACAGAACCATTATTTAAAAACAATGAATATAATGTGTTTCGAATAGTGGCTTCACTGTATATGTATCGAAGGAACAGGGCTTGCAAAGTTGTCAATCAACTAGTACTTAAAGACGTGTACCTCATGGGACCGCACCGCGCTGCGACGCTCTCTAAGATAGACATAGGACGTAGAGGAAGGGCTGCAGCGGTTACCTGGGCTTATTTGGTTCGTTATTAACATTCTAGTGCAACGAGTATATGAAGTTAGGGCTATGGCGCTGATGATATAAGGCGATAACAGTAACATCCTTGAAAGTTACTTAATTAGTAGTGTAAATGAGCTACAATATTGCGAGAGTCCTTTGATACGTCTAAGGCTAGCCATGACTTTCATTTGGTTGATGTTACGAAATAGCTATTAAGTATCTGACGCAGCATAATTTGACTCTGAGGGATCAGGGCTATAGTTTTCAGAGTAAGGTTGTACTCACTCGAAGCAATTTCCCCATAGCAATTAAGGGCAAGACTAAAACCATGCATAATTCTCTAGACGGCACAATTCAAGATAAGGAATAAGGCTAATAACTGAATGATACTTTGGGGAGAATTCATTTACCCTGAGGGGTCTCAGTTTTGCAAATGTACAATGTGACCTCTATAGACTCTTCGGATAATGCCCCGTTTCTGCTTCTGTCATCTGAACAACATTCGCACACAGGATCCGTCTTGCAATTTATAATAGACTGCCTTGCGAAAAAATCTACATTTATTATTATTACTATTATCATTGTTTGTCACGAAATTTCTCTCCGAAAAATAATTTCTGAAGCATCAAAGTGCTGCTTTTTAACTATACTATATATATATATATATATATATATATATAATTTGTTGTTGCCGTAGCTAAACCGTTAATGAACGAATAGATTAGCTGTTACAACAGGCTGTTTCGTGATTATAGCTGCGCTCACAATACAGCCGTTGATTTCTTTGAGATATTGTCGTATTTCAACTAGATCTGAGATCAGATCTAAGCTATGTAGCATCTTTGGCATCCACGGGCCATTTATAATCAAATCTGAGATATCTAGATTCTTCCCATAGCACCGCAATGATGAGGTGGTTCCTATTCGGTATTCTCAGTGCAACGTTTGCCGGGTCTGGGGTGTGGACATTACTAGTCTGTTCCGATGTTCTGCCCGATTTCGTTCCACATACCTTATTTTGCGACTTACGTGAGATGCCCTAAGTATCAGCAGTGGTAAAAGTAAGGACCTAGGCTTCCTGTTCGTTGGATGCTCTTTTATCCCTTTAGCTACCGCTACTACCACTAGTCGTATTTGGACTATGTCTAAGTAGCAGAGAAGAGACTTTCTTTGCGTCAACTGCTTGCGATGACTGGATCTGTATTTGCGTAAGCTGGTAAGCGATGACACGAGCTTGCCGCCGTCAGTGACTTGCGAAAGGTCAAACCTGCGACTACGCGGGACGTCTTGTTTGTTATACGTCAACACAATCATAGCGTTCGGCGATCGTCAATAGAAACGGTGATTGGCAAGTCGTTGTCGTATCCGTAGCAGACGGTAATTACCTACCACCAGTTATGGGTGCATACGTCTAAGAGTTCGTTAGCGCTATATTACCGAGCGCTAGACAACTAAATTAATTGGGAACGGCGGCCCGTCTTGTGGCTCAAGTATTGACGAATGATGTCCTTTAACCTCTGAGTGAATAGGAGGACCCCGTTTACCCATATTGCTTCTGCAGTGTTTGTACATTCATGAGCTACAGAGTGTAATTTTATCGGTTGTCTTTCTATATTAATTTGTGCATATAACGTATCCACATAAGCGATAATAGTTATATTGGGCACCGATACGATTGGTTCGCCGACTGAACTTGAACTGAATAACTGGTAACCGAACCTTACGGCTGTTCTCTTATCCATTCTCTAAATACATTCTACATGCGTCAGTTAATAACGTATTTACTACGCTACGTATTTTTGATGTTTTCTCGCCACTTTTTCATAGTAACGCACGTTCATATCGATATCGATGATGATGATAATACGTCTATATTGGTTGTATGTTTTAACTGCACGGTGTGGTTGCCAGTGCGGCGTAAATACTGGATAATAGTATAATATATAGAAAAGTTGTTTGATATTATGAGGTGCCGATGACCTCTCACGCTTCATTCGGCTTCGTAGACGGAAGGATGATAATGATGAAATGATTAGATAAACAGTTTAACGGTGGTGCTCTTGCTAGCACAGTAGCAGGTGCTACTGCAACGGTTACTATCATTGAAATGATGCCGCTTGCGTCCACCGTTTTTGGCCGTATTACTAGATAGATTAGTCGACAACATCGGTAACCGCAATTAAGCAGTGAAGTCTTTTTCGCACAGCCTCGTCAATCTTGCCGTATGGTGATGGTTACAGATGGTCCGGTGATAGCGCAGTGAGCAACGTATTTTTTTTGGGGATTTGGTTTAGGTTCGAATTCGGGCGTAGACACATTTTAATTTGTGCTAGCAGCTCGCAAGTACTGGTCGTAAAAAAGAAAACATGTTTTGCGTTTTTTATATATATGCTAGGTTACCACTAGCGCTCTTGCTGTTCGTTGCTATAAGGAGTTCTATTCATTCGTTCGTTCGTCAAATTATGTGCGGCTACGTGACTGTGATGCTTGCTTAGCGTGAGTCCATGTATTTCGCCCTGGCCCTTCTGCGGGTTTTATATAGTTCTTTTCTCTCCGTTTCTTGTTCCTACTGCAACCCCTTTATAAATGGGCATACACTGCGGTACACTATTGAGCAAGTCATATGAAAATAGTACCGAATAATACTGTTTCGTTAATTTTTTTTCCTTTTACAGCAACAAGAAGGGCAATGATCAAAGTAAACTGTTTGGTATTTAAAGTAAACTATTGAAAATCGGTAATTGCGATAAGCAATAAGAAGCGACACATTTAAATGCGGATTGTTTCTTACGAGTTATGCTTGAGACTGTCTATAAAAAAAAAGAACAAACATTTCAACGAAGTTGCTCGCGTACAATAGAAGTATCATCATTAGCAGTTATGCCTATTTAATATAGGCATTATTCATCAAAATTACATCTTCAATTACTACCAAAACCACTTACTAGTTACCGTCAAACTCTTCTTTTTTTTATTTGCAAATACCTGTTAAATAGTAACTGCGCGTCAAGGAGTATTGCCAAGTGTAAATTTGCTCAGGGTGTGATTTAGATAAACTATAGACGAGAAATGGCAGCGGAACTTGATTTTTAGGCTGGAGGCAGGCCAAAAGTCCAGGAAATGCAAAGGCTTAAAACTAACAGCGGGTATCTGAAGTGCAGAAAGACGCGGGGATAGTATAAAAAAGACAGACTGTTGGCGATTATCTGGATGATCCAACTGGCAGTTGATATTTTGCTCCTCAAAATGACTGTTAATTGTTGTAAACAAAGATCCGGGCGTATCAAAAATGACTTTTTAGACCATGTTGATAAATTTTCAAGTCCTTCAATAATAAACTCCATGGAGGACCTTCCAGTTCGCTCCCTAAAAATCCTCCTCAGATATTTTAGGAGCCGCATCAAGACCAGCTATAACGCAGACCGTCGACTTTGGGCAAAAGAGAAAGACTATAATCTCGGTGGAAATTAGTCTCGTATAAGCGCGTTGGATAGTGGCTGATTCCGGAGATGACGTGTTGTTTTCCTTTGTTTTTTGTTTCCGAGTCTGTTATTTTATTCTAGAAAGACTGTTGAATACGCGAGTGCAGGCCGCAACAAACAGCCCCTCAAAATTTGTCCGAATTCGAATGTCCCGATATATATATATACTTAAGATGACATTGTTTAGACGTTTGTTTGATGAAATTATAAAACGTATTCATAACAGAAAACAAACTGTGACGGTTTAGGTTGCAAATCTGATAATGAATAAACTTCAGAGTAGATTTTCGTGTGACATTTTGGTACGTCAGAGAGAAAGAGAAGCTTTCCAAAGAACATCTGAGTTTACCTCCGCCAGCGAAATGATAATTAGGCCGAAATCAGACGTCCTGTCATTTGTCCAGTAATGACTTGTTAAAATTGTCAGCTTCGCCGATATATATTTGCCTGGATTATTTTATTTTAGTCATTTTCATCTAAATTTTAGAGAACGTTTGGAAAGGGAATTTAGGAATATTAATTACTATGTAGTGCATTATGCTGTACGACGTCTGGGTAATATATTTTTTCGTTGGTAGCTATTTGCCATTTCTGTCTGCTTACTATATCAGTCACAGTAAGTGCAGAATATTCTGATCACTGCGTCGCTTGTGAGGCAAGCGGCTGCGTCGTAACGCTACCGCGACACTGCCCCCTGTCTGACAATGCCTTGAGTAATTGTCGACTGCTCATTGTATCGCACGCGGGCGTATGAGTGTTTGTCAACTGCAATGAATGCCAAAAAGCGGCTTTGTTGTACTTAATTTGTAATAAATTGACCCTATCGGAACTAATACGATATGGCGCGATGATAGCCAATGTGATTGTTTTGTGGTTTTGTACTATACAACCGTTACTACTACCATTTCTGCCGGTGTAAGTGGATCGAACGAATATCGCAACGCCGTGCACCCTTCGTCGCTGAAGCGAAATATAAACTTATTCCTTCATAGCAGAAACATAAACCTCAACGGCATGGAAATTTTCAAAAAAGAAACCGCAACCGCTTTGCGAAAAGTAGAGAAGGCACTGCAATAGCGTAGACTTCCGTCACAATACAAACTAGGGGCAATCTTGAATGTGTATTTGTTTGTGTGTAAGTGTGCCTAATAATTATGTATGCTTCAGAGAAGTTAACAACGATTCAGGTAAATAGATAGAGACACAGCGGTACTCAACGAGAATACGAGAATTACGGAAAACAGTCATAACGTACAGTGCAGCTGCAAAAACACAATCAAAAAGAACCGATCCAGCTACTTTTAAACTCGGAAACGCTGCGTTTAGATAGGGAAGAGGGTGCTGCTAAAGTTCAACCAGACAGAACTAGCGAACATAGACAGAAAATCAACGATCTTTTTACTACTTAATTGGCTACTTGAATTATGAGATAGAGCGATGCCGTACAATGATGTGAGGAGGCGAATGAAATGATCTTGAATCTATTAGGCGACGTTTTCGCTTAAATTTTGTCAACTTTATGAGATAAGGTACTAGATCGTAGACGGATGGAGTATCGATCAAAAAATGACATCACTAATTCTTCTTTTTTAGAAAAAAGAAGGGAGAGAACCGCGACAATGGTAAAAATCGTGCCTACGATCCTTCTTCTTCAACACAAAATTCAGCAATTGCGCAAGGTTTGAGCTGGATCCTGAGCTAGCACTGTCCTGACGCGTCGACTTGAGACGTATTCCACTAAATCCTAAAGTGTGCGTTACTAAGCGACTGACCTCGGACTATCGCATTCGTAGCAGATGAATACACTAAGCCGAAAATTCTGCATCTCCATGCTTGCCAATTTCCCTAAGGAATCAGTAGAGGCATTTGAAACAAAGAATATCGCTGCGTTGGGGTTAATTTTAGGAACACGTATTTATATCAGAGACTCTGAACACAGGGTATCTCTAACAAAAACTGCCAAATTTTCTGAGCTTATACGCTGTGTTAAACATCGTACGAATCGCCTTCCATTTTTGTAGGACACCAATAGTATGAATTGGGGGTACCTAACCCCAAAACCTCTATGTTGCAAGTTTTAGACCCGCCATCGCTGTTAGGCATTTCGTCAGACAGCTGGCTCCAAAACCTACAACTGCTATAATAATCCAGCAAACAATGGTATGATTCACTGTGGTCAATTTCCGCAGCTTTCGGGGGATTGTTAGGTTTTATACATATTTTTTGTATTTCAAGATCAAGAGAATTCGAATCGTAGGACTTTGCTTGAATATACATCTTAAGGTACTGACAACTAACCTTTAGTTGAGTCCAAAATAATAATATTACAAATAATTAAATGTCGTTATTTCGAGCTCGGATACTTCATGAGGTATTAAAACGCATAACAGAAGCAAAAAAGAAAAGGAATGTAAATCGGTGATAATACTGGTTATTGATTTTGAAAGTTTTAGGACGATATCAAGTGATAAATGTATATCAAAGTAAACCTATACGTAATAGAAGATAAATAGATTGAACATCCTTGGTGTCGACAAAGTAGTGTAGACTCAATTTTTAAAGCCTTTAGGACCTGTAATGTTATTTAAAACCCGGAACAGTTACGCGAAAAAAAAAGAGGCAGCATTGCATATTACTTTATAATAGTTGAGTAATATATCTAGCACAAGTCACCTTATAATTATTTGTAACAACCACTTGAACAGATTAAACAGCTCGTTATCGTAGACATTGTAGCATAGTTACGTTCTTAATTAGCTATGAAGACTAGAGTTTATTCAGGACATGCTAAGTGGCAGTGACGATCACAGATAGCAGGAGAAGCAGCAACAGCGCCACCGTGCGTTGTCCAATGCAACCAATGACGCCATTTTCCCTTTGTCATAGCATTAGAAAGCAGCTTACATTTAGACAAAAGAATACAGAATAACCTTAGCTCGCCGAAAACGGTAAGCGTGTTGAAAAGGACCCGCAGACGAAGGATAACTAGAAACTAGAAGTAGGAAAGGACGAACTGGAGCCGCTAGAGGATATCTACAAATTCCTTCTTATTCGACATGTATGAATTTCTCGAAACAAATCGAATAGCGTAAGTAGTAAATGTATATTGACGTGTTCGTGCTCTGATAATGGCAGCAGCGGCGGCGGCGGCAACGGCGACAAGAGAACGTTTCTGGGGCAACACTTCCAAGTTCTGTCCTCGTCCGTTTTCACTTTCATTCACACGTCTGCCTGAGTCTATGACGACGACAGACTTCTTTCGAACTCGCGCTAACCCCGTATTGTCCTCATACAGCTGCATTTTTTAACGCCTTTGAATATTTTGACCATGTAACTGCGTTTTTGGAATTACTTCGTCTGTGTAGCATCAGCGACTTGTCTCCACTAGAAGTGCTAGCAGGGCTGGCTTTTCATGGACTCAGCTGGACTTTATCTAACAAGTCCACAAAAGAGCATGCAAACTATATACCAACGCTGAAATTCAAGTGTACAGTCGCATTATCACCACTGTGAGGCAAAACGAAGGAAGAAAAAGGTGCCGGCCTATTGTAAGCCTGCTGTAAGTGAGAGCGAGCAATGGGAAAATAGAACTTTTCTTCGCCTTCCATTCGCTCGGATTTCTAAGGTGATTTAAAAAGGTTGATTTGAGCTTTTTTGTATGTAGAGGTTGCTATGCATCTCAAACTGCTAACGTACTCCCTTTTGTCAGTAGAAGGATCGCTTAGAATATGATGTTTTTCTCTTATTATATTTATAGTTAACCTAGAACAAATGAAGTTTTAGTCTAGGTTCTCAAATAATGTGCACACATACGATATACCACTATATAGATTTGTCACACCTAACTATAAAAAGATGTACTTTTCCATATTCCATTGTTTTCCTCTACAAAAATACTGCTGATTCCACCGCCAGGTTATACATTATATTCTAGTAGATCACTTTCTATGTAAAAATGTCTTTATTTAGAAGCACACTCGCGGACGTATATCTTATGACGGTGCGTATCAAGTCCAGAAAGTAGTACAGCTTCATAATAAATGTCTTCTCGAGCAAATGCAAATGCATACTCTGGCACACATACGTTATATAATTAATCATATATAATAGCATAGTAATACAAGCAGCATTTTGTGAGTAGTGGCGATGACAACAGTGGCTGGGAAACGAATTTGTTCATGTGCACGTGTGCGTGTACCTTTCTTTTGTATGTTTGGCCTGACGACGGTTAGTCAAATTATTATATCGTACATATAAAAGCGCCGTTTTCTATATAATGCAGCTGCAGAAGACAAGCTAGTCTTCTAGTATTTTCAGACAGATGAAGAATTTCCGCGGGTGGAGGGGGTGTTGATTGCTTCTCCATTTCTTACTGCCACGATGACGACGACGATGACTTTTAGGCCACGCTGGATGTATTCTATTTATCATGTATATGTATGTATGCGTTGCCGGTTTAGACAAGTACGGAGCGGGGAAACGATGAGTGGTGAAGCAAATATTTCCTCGTCTGTTACTGCCTTAGTGCGCTTCTTCTGTTATTACTTGTATGTTTCTGGTTGGTGCTAATTACTCTAGGCATGAAAAATAAGCTATATATATATATAAAATTATATATATAAAGTTATGATAATATTATTATTATTATTGTTGTTGTACATAGTAGAGGCCTACGTACTTGTGAGGCATAGTTGAGTTCAGGTACAAAAAATGAAACAGCTTACGAAACAGATTCTCATCTCATCCTATATAATTTCTGTGAACATGCCTGACAATAATACAGTGGGATGGACTGTTCACCTGCGCTTAAATTTACGTACGTAAAATATCTACCTACATGGACTTAAGCTCTTCTCATTTTTTCACCGTATACGTGTAGCCTTTGACCCCTAAGTAATATGTTCATCTATGGGAGTCCATACTTCATTACTCTCGGTGTCGCTTCAGGCTGGTAGCTCAGATGAAGCCTTTTTATATTTACATCGGAATAATTCAATATGCGTACCCAATAAGCACAATTAATAAAAATATAATAATAATAGTGACCATCATCATTCAAAGATAGCCACCCATAGAAACAGACTATTGCTCCTTCTGTCGAGGACGAAGAGGTTTTAAAAGGGCTCCAGTTTTCGGCGGTCCAATCTGAAAATACCGTTCGCTGTACGGCAGTTGTCGGAAGGTTTCTGCTACTCGAACTATTGTTATTATACGCCAGTTAAAAAAACTGAATGAAATTTAGAATTTTGCACGAATCATTGAATCAGCCTACGTAAAAATAGCACATATGGCCGTATGGTTTCGATACGTATTGGGAAATCCTAGGATTTTAGGAAATTACGTCAGCACCTATCTTTGTCCGCTTTGTAATTTTTCCTCTTGTAATATCGTGTTGTTTCAGCTTTGTCTTGTATTGGTCGTAGGACGTCGAGCGCTTCTTCGGGATTTATTCATGTAGGTAAAATTCCTCTTTAGCCTCGTGAATACTTGATACTGTCTGCTTCTTTTCCACCTTATTATTATTATTATTATTATTATCATCACATTATAGTACGAACGAAGAATTCTTAGGATCCCAAATTAGAAAATTTTCGCTAGGTTGTGGAATGTGGCTGTTTCGGAGAAGAGGGATATTTACTTCATGGCCTAATTGTCCTGTACAGATGTAGTAACTAACAGGCTACGATGCTAGCAGACCACCGTTAAACCTATATATATCCAAAGCATGCTCATCGCTTTCACGTACGCACAAATCACCATAAAACTAACAACCACACAGACAGTCACTAGCGTGTCTGTCGCTCCGACCGGACGGTGACAAAGAAGTAGCGGCGGGAACGAACTGCAAAAGTGCTACTTTGATAGCCAACACACAGCACCCCGATATTCCGTAAATATAATAATAGTGACCCGTGATAGTTAACACACTGCATTCGTAGCGTCTCAGTATTCGTCACTGCAATAAACACCCAAATGGAAGCAAGTTAGAATGAACAAAGCTGATCTCGTTTGAGATGAGTGCGGCTAACGTCCCCATCTAAAGCTTGTATGAAACTGTAATATTTATCGATAATATACACGATCAGTATAAAAACACTGCAAACGCTATCGAATCGGCTTTGTCTAGGCCGGCAAATCCACTTGGAACTAGCTCAGCACTTTACCCGGTGGCCCGCTGTGTGACATTCTGTGTGCATATGGAGAAGGGCGAGATGTGTACACGCAGGTCACTCTGAATGGATTCGAACACTTTGCATCGCGTGGATAAATCTTACCTTCATAGCAATGTACTAAAACCGCTAATTATGGAAATTGTCTCTTACGTGTGTCGTAGGCTCCTGTAGAAAAGTATAAGTAGCGTGCGGGAGAGAAAGGTTTTGGTTACTTCCAACACCTTTTTTTTGGCGTCATCTTCGATTGCTGTGTAAAGATAGCGTTCTGTGCAGTACTTAAGTGATTACTATTAGCAAACGCATCGAAAGCGTGTGGCTGTCGGCTTATTGACTGGCTGGATCCAAAGGAATCTGGGTGTCCTACATGGGCGACTGTTCTATCCTGCGCTGATTTACTCGTGCTTTAATCGCAGTAATCAGTCGTCTGTTAGAAATGTTTCTGCTACTTGCCTTCAAAATTCGCCTCGAGAAACCGTTAGAAAAAAAAGTGTTACTACGTTATGATCGTGTGAGTTGGAAAGCGATAACGGGTCCTACCACAAGATGCGCCTGTCTCGCTGTTACAGCCTTCGTACCCAACTCGACAGCGTTATCTGCCATTACGTACAATGTAAATAGCCAAATAAGTTCTTCTGAACTTTTCAACTTGAACATAATGTTTCTCGGAGATAAGATTTTGATCGCATGTGTGTATGGCAGTCGTGTTTTTGGCGTTGCATGTATGTCTTCTTGTACGTTTTGTCTCTAGTGTTAATAAGTGCACTCGATTTATACACTCGAAGCTTATGGTAAACAGAATTGTCGGCGTCTACCGATGCTTAAACAAAATCTCATTAAACTTGCTTATGACGTATCACGTAGCTGAGTAACATATGCGTTAAAGATAGGTTTTGCAGTGACATATATGCCTTGAACTTTGGATCAGAGATTTGATGCAATTACGCCTAGACGTTCACTGCCTTCCGATCTTCAAACGAGTGTGGCCTTCAGAGTATATATAGAGTAGACACTGAATATTGACATGCACAGTCCTTAAGGGGCTCTTAGAAACAATGTGAAAGCGATGTAATCAAAATTGTCGCAGTATTTCTTCACGGTCAGCTCGCTCTCATGAAAGCATGTCATACGTTAGCTAAAACGAATTTCATAATAGGAGGTCATTAGTGGCAAACCTAGCGTTGCGAGTATTTAGAACTCACGAACTACGAGAATTACATGCTCTTACATATAGTCACTCAGTCTATTATATATTTGCAATGAATATAGTCCATTACTGGGAAAGCGTCGAGGTAAACGTTTACAACAATATTTAGACCGGCCAATCTTAACTGAGAAACATTCAGGGCTACATTTAGGTTACACAAGATTGACAACTGGGCGGTCTATGATGTAAACGGTGCAAGCACAACAGTTGGCATAAATGTTCCTATACGCTCGAAGGGAAAGCAGGGCATGCCAAATCCGTCTTTTCCTAAAAAACACTTTCAGAAAATATCTAGATTAAAACGCTGGTTAGAGGGTACGTCTGTCTGGCACTAAACTGCTATAAATGTGACGTATATTATGGTTGTTATTAAACTATATTGAGTTCTTGCGGTAAATAAAAGTAGACATGTGTGGATTATTCTAGTCATATGTTATTCTTATTATGACCAGAAAAAATTCCTTCGGTTCTATTTATCAGACACGAGACACTGCACACCTGTTTCTACATTGGATCATGTTGTAAACAAGAAGACCTGGCGCCAAATCTCTCCTGTCAATCTAAAGGGTTCGAACCACCACTCTAAAAGCCTTCACTATTCCCTTTCATAACATAGACCGTTGTTGTAAAAGATAAAAGCTATCCTATTGCTGTCACCTTAATTGCATAATAATAAAAAATAAATACTTGGGAGGGGCATCGGCTGTTTCGTACCGTACTACAAGTTAGGCAGCGCAATATTAAATAAAAACATGACGACAGAAAGAGACGAAGCGATTGGTTACGAAATAGCAAAGCACAAATAAGTTAGATAGACAAGGACAGAATTGGCGATTGAAATAAGCGGTAAGTGTGTAGTAGAACGGAGGACAAGATCTGAGAGAACCGAACGATAGAGGCCGACATTTGCTGAGTTTTTTGTATTTTCTATTGTTCCAGCTAAGGACAAGGAAACAACAGGCAGATAAAACCAGCGAAACTTGCTGAGCACTGGAGTGGAAATCGACCGACAATTGACAGACGACCGTTGATCGGCAAGTACGCTACTGTGAGATAGCGAGTTCTGAAATAAATAGGTGAAAAATGTCGGGAAAAGGAAGTGAGGCAAATGTCATCTTGACACTGCAGAGAGGACCTTGATGTAAGACTGGAGAGTTACATGTCGAATAAAGAAAACATGATATCCGCTTTTCCGTTAACCCGGGAAATTGTCTAGGGAGTCGATGCTGTGCTGAAACAATGGGCGAAAATGGAAGCACACTGTTTTGTGGACAATGTTCATCAAAATCTGTCAGCCATGTCATTTTCTTTTGAGCAACGGCAGTTTCCAGAAACTTCTGTATCCACCGAAGCTAGCAGGCGTACTGCTCCTGACGACGGGAGGAACCGTGCATACATTTTCCAGCTATTATCTCGAGGCAGGTCTGGCGTAGCCTGCTCCACTTTCACGAAATTTTTTCCAGAAATGCTAGCTAGGTGTAGACAATCAAAATTTCTACAAAAAGAGAATAGTGCCTTTGGGAACGCTTAGTGTTTGGTGTGGCTGCTGGCAGTCCTGTTAGCGGCCCACTTGGTTTCTGTATAAGCTAAGCCTGTAATCGGCTCGCTACAAAGCAAAGGCTACTGGCAAAGGCTGCGCAGGTTTTTCTCAAACAGCAACTGCCGCAGAGCGCAGAACGATATATGGAGCGTCTTCACAAAGCAGAAACGAATGGCGTCAAGCCGGGGCGGGGGAGGATGATGGGCTAGGCCCTTCTGTGGGACTAGTCGCATATAGGACAAGCAGCTAGGAATCATTAGGTTATGCAATCTAGATCGATAGCTGGCGATATTTCGCAGCGTAATGGCCTAACAGAAACGGCTACAAGTTCTAGTAATTTAGATGGTAGTCGGAATACACGTCACGTTTGAAAATATGCATGAAAACTAAACATTGCGAGTCCTGATACGAAGAAGGTTCACTGCGGTGACTACATTTGTCTATTTTTTTTTTACAGCGGATCCTATGGTATCTGAAACGAGGGCCAACAGATTCGAGTCAATACACTGTGGATTCTTAATCATATTTAGTTATCTATAACAAATATAATGATTTCACACTTCTGACCGCGTCAAAAGAGTCATACAAGTTGCCTGTATCAGATAACTGAATTACGTTAAGAGACATTAACTATTTGGTGGCATCGTTTCGGTCTCGTGAACAGTGTTCGTTTATGGTCCTCAAATTACGCAGGGAAAATTTCTCTAAGGAAAGATTCTCGATACGTATCATAAAATATATGTTGAAAAAGAAAAGGTATTATCAAGAGAGTTTTGAAGCATCGAATAAGGGAAGCAGGTGCACTTGCAGGTGGGTTTGATGTACGACTTACCTGTTCAGGCAAGCCGGCAGCGTCTGGGCATCGCAATCGAAGAGTATGAGAAGAATGCTACGGGCTGGGGGTCCAGTATACAGTTGACTTGTCTCATTACGACGGTGGCTGGTAAAGACATTTCGTCGATTTTTCTTCTGTACAATTGTTAATGCCATTAAATGAGTGGGTCCCATTCTTCAGGCGGGGTAGTGCAGTGCGAGAGCTTAGCAGTTTAGCTATAGCGCTCTATCGATTCGACGAGGCAGAAAAAAGCCATACACTAAACATCTGCAGCCTCGTTTGTTATCTGGTCTGAGTCAAAGGTGGATTAATTCGCCATCGAGGAAGCTTCGAAAGAGGACTGGCTATGGCTCTACACACAGGTAAAAGTAGGTTAGCCATGTCTATTACTTTCTGTATGTGACGGAGCTTGCGCAAAATGGATGACCTCTCACTAGGGCGCCATTACGAAACCATGAGAGACGACTACTTCGTTTTCATATTTGGGCTTGCCCCATTGTTAGCTTGCGTGCAGCACGTTTCGGGCTAGACGGGAATTAGTTATGCCACTGCGTGCGCGAAACTCCTTTCACCGACATAGTGCAACATGCAGCATCGACAGGCCCAGCGTGTCCATTAGCTGAAGAACCGTTTGATTGTCGCAAGAACTTGTGTATGACACCTCACCAAAGGAAGGCACACTATAGTGATAGTGATATTATTAGAATCTCTATTTTCCGTCGGTGGAATTTTTTTACGCAGACATCCTATTTCCTCTAAATGCGCTTCACAAGAATTTATCTGCTTACTGTGTTACCTATAGAAGCCAATGCTCACTCTTCGTGGGGTTTCCACTGAAGCAAAATATCTATTCCATTAGTGCTAGCTACCTGGCGGGCAGGTCGTATCTGCGGTACTTAAAACAGGGAACTGCATTGAAAAACTGATCTGACTATGAGAATACGTTAGAGTAGCACGTTCAAGGCTAAGTACATAGTGTGCCATGTATTTTCATGTAGAATGACGCAAATTTGTTTAAACGACTCGCAAACAACAGTTCAGAGTTTTCTAACGCAAGAGCGCCAATCTTTTTGGTGGGGCAATCGTTTAACTCTTCTACTCATTTCTATGGTATGCTAGACTGCACATAGAGAGTGGCATTATTTACAACTACATGTATCACTCAGTTAATGAAAAGCTTCAATTAAGCCAAGGGCATGCCGCAAATTGTGTAAAGGACGTTCTACAATCAAATCTTTATTCACTACGAAGGCTTTCTTCTATTCGAAATTAATAGTTATTCCTCCCATCGAAAAGTCCGGCCTTGTCTTGGCCACCTTCCTTTCGTACTGTTCAATAAAAGAGTGTTACATTTGAAGTCTTCTGGGGTCCAAAACTGCATCTCAATTGATGCAATAAATAAATAAAGAGGCATTAAGCGCTTATGCTACGACGCGATCGTATTCGAACGACATAAGCCTATCAGCCGAATTTACACAGCTAGTTTGGCTGGCACTTGACAGACGGTAAGCCTACTGTATTATAACGGAATGCCGCCACCGAATGAAATTGGCATTAATTTCAGACCGAATACACAGCTCTTATGTGCTATATTTTCTAAATACCACCTTGAAACAGCTTTTTAAACGCACAGTTTTGTAGTGCGCCTACGCATCTATTGTTTTCATTAAGTTAGCACCCTACGATCATCTTAAGGCAAAGGCGTACATTTGGGGCAAATCCAAACTCGCCTTTCTTTTGGCTCCGTTCGGGCTTTGTTTGGCGGACTTATTCAGTGAATCGAGTAAATCGAATAAAGGCGCACTATACGTACTTGTGCCTCTGCTCTGCATAGCCGCGATGCAGTTAATTTTAGCGGCGGCAGCGGCGGAAATTTGCAATAGAACGCGAAATGTCGTAATAAGCTAGCTTGCTTTATTGATCCTTTCCGCCTTTCTTATTCCCGCACCCCATACATTCATTCCTCGGGGGGTGCGCGAATGGAGAGAAACAGCAGAAAAAGCGGCAGGAGTCTGTGTGGCCAGCTACGAGAGCGTGAATTCTTTTTGTGCCGACACGGAAATATATGTGCAGCGCTGTCAGTGTCGCCGGACGTTCTATTCATTTAGTAGCGGTTAGGTCGTTAGGTTACTTGGACAGATTCGGATAGTCGACGGAGTGTTTTCTTCTAGTGCGAGGCCTTACTTTGATAACGTAGTAGTGTTAAAGAAAGAAGCAGAAAAACAGGAACTTAATGCGGTGCAGACATCGCAGAAGGGCACTTCGGTGAAAGCGATGTCTCTAGTGATATAGTTTGGTTTTTATCCAGACAGATGGTTCCTACGGCGACAACAGACCTTCAGAAGAAACCTTTCGAGCGCGACTGAGGCGTGAAAGTGGTAGCTGTATATTTTTTAAAAAAGAAAAACGGGAAAATTATGAGCGACCCGAGAACTGTTCCTTCTAATGTTAATACTGTTGCAGCTTCTCAACCTTTCCGACTTAATATCGTATAATGTTCTCTTGCTGTATTTTACGATAAACTTATATATTTAACCAATAAGTATAGCTACAGAGATCACCCTGGATAAATATAGGCGGAACCGAATTTTTATTGGTTTGCATGATATATAGAATTATACATTATGTATACATCTAGCTCAATTTCTATTTCTAAGTTAGACAATCAAAACTGTGAAGTTCTATTTTGATCTCTTCCAGATGCGAGTTTCTTCCGATCTAAATGATATAATTCGACGCTGCTTTTCACATTTGCGTGAAAAAAATACTTAATGTTTTTTTTTTTTCTATTTCTCTCTTTATCGGTTAAAACGGCAAAATATTAGTGTTATCAGAGTTTCACGCTTCTGTGCTCTGTCATGCCTTATCTACGTATCTATGGGCCAAATGTGATCTGTGTATAGGGAGAGTCGTTCTATCAGTCGCACGAGGCGCTAGCACTAGTCGCCAATGATTTTCTGTATTCCATAGGGACATAAAACCCGTCTTATTAGCTAATTCATTCCTCTGGCCTGCAATGTCATGGCCTGCTGTTCGGTTGTGCCAGCGCGGCGGCTCGAACTAATGTGCGAATGCTATCCGCAATGTAGGTCCTTTATTCTACATGACGCGTATGTGTGACAGTAATCGCAGCTGTTTGCTGCTAGGGGTTGCGCGTGATGTTGAGTATTGCGGAATAAATAGACTGGGTATAGAGTGGCTGTGAAGACTTTATCAACACGATGGCGACAAATTCACTATGTGACGGTATGCACCACCCTCAGCTTTTAAATAACATTGAATCCAGTTAGGTGACTGCTATCCATGGCAATGACCGGTAAAGCAAATCTGGCCGTCGCCCGAACGTTCGCGTTCCTTCTTGTGGTGGTAATCAGTGCAGAATTTATTATGTTACCCAAATGTCGCGGCAAAAAATACAAATAGATTAGACTTTAATATGATTAAGAATAACACCATAACATAATATGCGATAGTGTTAACCATGCTACCAGTTTTTACGTTTACTTAATCGTCAAATTTAACGCAGGGTGATGACAACGAACATACGTTGAACTGGAACTCTATCACCACATGCTCGAAGCTTTAGCAAGAAAAGCCGTTTTGTTGACACATCTCGATTGCATCTAAGGACAATGTTACAAAGAAGACGCACAATCCGATCCCAATAGCTGTTTCTATTTTTCCTGTACGTATAATATGAATAGTAGTCATTAAAGTCGACACCGATATATGTGTCGAAATTTTTGCTCCATCTTACCGTTAAGCATCATGTTGAATGTCTGGATCTCTATCTTAACTACACACGGTTGGCATAATCACGTATGTATCAATCAATGCCTCGCTGTAGGACAACTTGCTAGCCAATAATGTTTAGATTCGATCCACCGCTGCTTGGACTACATGGCTAGCACAAATTAGAACCGATGGTCCACCCTAGCTGTTAAATGACATATGTTTATGGCGCGATTAATTGAGCTCCTATGGCCATTGGTTGGTGATAGGCTACTTGGCGGCGGTCTGCCCGCTGAGCAAATTACCCGCCAATATGTCAAACATCGAACAAACTCCTATTTGAATATTTGTTTTGCGTTCTCTATCTAGCAGACCTATTCTTGGTTAATGCTCCGACTATCTAGCTAGGGACGCTGGTAACAGTAATACCAATCGTTCGATTTGGCTTTTTAATGTAGAATTCGCGCAGAGCAGCTACAAACGAGTTGGATTATCATGTGCGTTATGTTGGCAAAGGATGTTAGTTCAGTGACCTGAATTTGATATTTAAATCTTAGTCTGGGCTAGTTACTTTTGCATATTTCTACAGTTCTGCATGTATCTTTTGGCCTTTTAGAGACAGGTACAAATTTCACAAGAGAGTGTCACATTTTGATGATATTCCTGTCGAATAGTATTATCTGAATAACGTATATTTGTGGGAGAGATTTTGTGGGATTCCGTTATTGCAATCAAATGTCAATATGGCGACGTTTACGAAAGGTGAATTTTGTACGCAGTTTCAGACCGAAGATTACTCTTGGATCTAGCGAGCTATCTAGTAAGATACTACTGAACATTGTAGCAAAACCGTAAATTAAGTTAGCGTATAGAAAGAAATAAATCGAGGCAGGACATAGATAAAGGAACAAAATTGTACTATACGATATATTTGAAAAGGTGAAAAAAATCTAGCTAATGGAAGAGGCAGTGGCCGAGAAATAGGCAAACTAGAAACGATTTCTATTCTCATATCTGAGGCCGACAGAAGTGGTTCCTCCCTGGTATAGCGATCTCGATCTATAGGGTTGTCTTCGCGTTGCCCATTGAAGGAGCAAGGTCGAGACATCTTCCCGCAGATGAAATGGTCGCAGGACGTATCGGTTCGCCTTCTTCCCTCTCAAACGCATTATCGTCCGGCCTATAGTTCATCGTCATTGTCATTTTTTATAGGTGTTTGCCTGGAGAAGATCACTGACAAATCTTGACTTGGTTGCCGGGGTAGGGAAGGATGCTACGAAAGTTAGATTTTGCGTATGTGCCACCTTTGAGGGTAGCTCCAGTATTCTCGGTTTCTCAGCAGCTCGGAGCTGTGGGCAACGGGTTGTCGTCCTTCCTGGCCCCCATCGTTGTGTCATGAGACGTTTCAGAGTCAGTCAGCACGCACTACTTTTATGGAGAGCATCTTGCTTTTTGTTTGGGTTAGCCGGGCATAAGCGAATCGTTTCAAAGAGAGACACAAGGCTTCGTTTCGTTGACGTAGGACTGTTTCACTATTATTGAATGATATTACGTAAAATGGCGAGACTGTCAAGGATCATTGTCGGCTTCAGCTTGGCAACGAGAGCCAATGCCCAAACTCGGTCGCGGTCAAAGCCATAGTGGTTTCGACTACTAACCTACAGGTAACGTCTACACCTAGAAGATTAGGCTCGGGATGGGGGCGAAGTTCGTTCAATGTATGCAATGAGACGAAAAGAGAGACGCGCTGATAGAGAGAGAGTTCGCTTGGTGGTCTGGTCATTGCGATGCTGTCGATTGAAAATGTACGAGCACCAGTGAAGCTATTTAGGATGCTAGCAGAATAATGAAAAGGGGTCCGTTTTGGTGACACCAAATCGATCCCATCCTGCGCTAAGAAGCAGCCCCAGCGATTTGGCGTTATCGCTGCTCTAGCTCCAAACATTATTCGATGACAAGTAAACCGAGAAAAACTCCTCAGGTAACGCGTCGTTTTACAGTTGCAATATGAACTTTAAGTGTGCTATTTATACTGGGCAAAAACATTTCAGGTGAAAAAGTGCAGTCAGGCCCAACGTCGTTTGCTTGTATAATTTTGCGTTCCTATAAGCAAAAAAACAGATCACCCTAGAAGCAGATATGCGGCAGTGATTGATTACAACGAACGCACAACACGGGCGGATGGAGCCGTGGCTTTGATTGCAAACGGCAACAAATACACGTGGGACGCCTATTCTTTATCTTTCAAAGTCGCTACTTGCATTTTTAGTTGGGACGAATATAACACGTTTGACATTTTTATTTATTTAGTTACTTTTGACGGCAACATCAACAGAGTGTTTGTACCGCTACTACATTCACACTGCGCACCTTTCCCGCCATTCAGATAGCGCTCGCTATGAACCAAATCCGCTACGGTCTTCGTTTGTGTTTTTGTTTCTCACAAAACGTTATTTCTAGCACCGCATAGGTATAATGAGGAAGTTTTTTCTCCAAGAATTATATTGCCTAATTTTCGCATACTGCGGCGGCTCTGGATGTGGATATCTACGTTTCTATGTAAGAATTAGATGCTTAGCAAAAAAGAGAGGTAAATCCGCTAAACTGTAGCACGAGCCCTTTGGCTAGCTGGCCGGCTATCTTCTATAGACATAGAAAACTTGTCTATAGCACTTGGCGCCTCCTTTTCCCGAACGCTCCTATTTTACCTATCCGCCGCACATCTCTGCCGCCTGATCCGGCATGTTACGCCACAATATACATGCATGGAAATGCGCTTGCCCATGATGATTCCAGAGTTCCTCGTTAAGTGGCTATATAACTATAGAAGCCGAGTGTACGCAAGCAGAACGGGATATATACCTATGGAACAACAATCGACATTATTTCAACTGTGTACGCCCGATCGATGCGCGACGCTAAGCGAACGTACAAATTGATCTAATTGCGAATAAAGCTTAGGTCTTGGAATTGTGTAGCTGAGAACGTTCAGTTGAAGCTTGAGGCTCAAGTGGACGTACCCAGTTCGAATGTTGGGGCGAAATCCTAAGCTTTTATTTCTGTTCCAGCTGCTGTTACGCTAACAGCGAAGGCACCTATAACACTAGTGTACAAAGGGGTTACAGACCCCACTGGGACGAACTCTCAAATCGCGAATAACTGCAATGGGGAGCAATGTACAACAAGGAAAAAATTCAGTTCTTAGGGTTGTGTAAGTGTGACGATCGTTGCCTTCTACTGGTGCTGTGTCTAACGAAGTAGCGAAATATGTCTTGACAAACTAGACAAGCACTAAACTTTGTATAAACCGAAGGACACGGGACGGACCGGACGACGACCTTAGGGAACGAACCTCCCAACATGAACGATTAAAACCACGAGGTATATCGACAAAATTGCAAGGTTATTTTTTGTGCTAGGATGACGCTGATGTACGCCAGGCAGCCCCGATCATATATGTACATTATTCGAAAACTATGCATCTGTATGTTATCTTCTTTTGAATTGAATTGTAATATTTATACTAACTGTGTTTAGCAAAAGCTTCTTCCTGACTAATGCTCGAAAATACCCTCACGGAAACTTACTAAGATACGATTTCATTCCGAAACGTTGTATCGTCTTATTTCACAAAGTCAACAGTCTCTAAGCCCTATCGGTAAACATTTTTGACGATCCTTTAACTTTGATATTTATCCTAAAACACAGCAATACTCGAGATTTATACTATCTATTTAACCGATAAGCGCAAACCCATTTTGTTAGTCATTTTTCAAGGGTGTGTACGACTGACGTTATCTGTGGCGTTTTCACCGGCTACACAACGTACGCACCGTAACATTTCGTCTAGATTTTGAATGCTGATACCTGATGGCCGGTGTTACTCGAAACGCTAAGCCATTCCCTTCTGCTTCGAACTTGCTCATTTTGCTGCACGCCTTTATTCGTGTTTACCGTTGTTATCACAGGGGAACAGCCAGCTTCCCACTCGGTTTACTCGCGTCAGCAACGAGCTAGATGTCATGAATATAGCAAATGGATGTGCTCTCTAACAGCTGCCAAAGTGCAAGCAGGATGGTTCAACAAGCCAGAAGGATAATGAGCACCTTACGTCTATTACAGTTGAATGCTGCGCGTCTGATAAACAGTATTCCGCCGGAAGACCGACACCGCCCTTCCCCGTTTCCCCATTCGTTCTCTTCAAATTCTGCCGACAAGCTTGAAGTGGCACATAAGTCAAAAGCTCGCCCACTCACTGTTCTCCTGTTTCGGATCTTTGTACTGCTGTTGATTTCGCTGCTGCTGTTGATGCTTCTTCAGCGGCAACTTGTTCCAACCGTCTGCTTTCCCGCTGCGTTTCGCTTTGCAGAAGAGCCGTCGTCAAGCGACTGTCTGGCCCTCTATTGACAGCATCGTAGTTTTTACTCTCTGATCCTCTCCCTTGGCCATGGTCATAGATGACGTGGCCCCGACATGCTCACGCACGTAATCACGATTGCTGTGACGGCGGTGGGTAACACAGCGGTGGCAGCGACGATGTCGGGGGCATACGGAGCTATGGCTGTCGCTGTGCACGTGACACAAAGAAAGATGGTGCACGACCCACCGGGCACGTTCTGATCTAAACTGGTAAAGATGTGCAAAAAGAAAAGAAGAAAAATCGCTGTATGTGGGCAACGAACGGGCTCCCTAGAGTGGATAAATATTGACTACGTAATATATGGCCTTTCGCTGCCTAGCAAAAAATAACAGAGACAGAGAAAAGGCATATAGTAAAGTAAAACAAAAATAACTCAGGAAAGAGATCTCTGTCTTCAGAGTAATCGACGGAAGGTAAAATAGAATTTATTTTCGATCGAGCATGCTGTAAAACTAGCAACAATAGAAACAGCAGCAAATGTGGTAACCCTGTTATGTAGTAGGTATTCGAAGTGTCAGCGTGGCAGTCTAGCCGGTAACTTATTTGTCTACTTATCTTTAAGCGCAGGCATACAGTTCGTTTATCCGTCTGATCGAATACCTAATGGAGTTGCCGGACGTAAAAGTTGAAACATAGAACTGTTTGAAGTAAGGTGTCGTTGTAGTTAGAGCTAAGTATAAAACAACGCTACCCCCACCTCCTTTCCCCGACTATAGAAGGGCAACTATAGGAGTAGTACAGAATGATTATGGTGCAAATAAGCGGCGTCGCGTGCGTTGCTGCTTTACTGTCTAACAACGGAAAAGCACTTAGTGAGCAGTGAAATATCATCATTATTTCTCAGATTGTACATTTCTTAACCAAACAATATTCTATCAGTCTCTGATGGCTCTTGTTTCTTTATCATATTTTAGCATTTTCATTGTTTAGCGTAGTACGTTTATTCTTTAAAGATGGCCTTGCGTTAGTGCTGTATCAGAAAAAGAGATTTTGCAATACCAAACAATCAGAAATACCGAGCGGACACCGACAAGGGAAAAAGAGAAGGAATAAAAAAGCCGATAATACATGTAAGTGGTCTAAGATTTGAAAACGAAGCTGCATGAAATTAAAGATGTGGACATCGCTCTATACAAGCCTGACGTTTCGTATCTCTGTTATAGCATGTCCGATAGGATGTGTTGTATCTCGGCACTTTAGATCTAAAGTACGTAGATTTCTAATCATTATGCTGAAAGGATACGTTCAAAACTTCGCTCCCAAAACACGAAGGAGTGGATGCCAAGGAGTAGAGTATCACCACCTCGCTTTAATAGAACAGACAGAATTTTGACTCTGTTGACGATGTGTACGCAGACTCTACCTGCCAACTCTATCTACGCAGGCAAAAAACAGCGGTAGGGTCCTTTTCGTTGCAGGCTTGTTGCGAGACATTAAAAGTTGGGCTTTCCGCATCGGCGCTCCGATCTTCTTAAACACGAAAAAGTACATGCCACAGTTATAGGGGACGAAGTTTGAGGAAAGAACAGAAAAGGCCCACATACCCTACCTGCTTGCTTGGAGTATCTGCGAAGAGAAGCGAGTCCTGTTTTAGCCAAATGATCCGCCGCCTTGCCATATATATCGTATTGTATCCTACAACGACGTCCCTAAGAGATTTTACAACAAGGACAACCCGTTAATTTACCGAACGATCTAAACAAAACAGATTTGCTTTCCAATAGATAATACTTCCTGTAGTAAATATAGTGACCTAATTTGAGGCTTTGCAATTTGGTTGGCAATACGCATCAAAGCAAGCGAATAGATAGGTCAAGTGCTTTTAGACTATACAATTTAAAATCATCTTTGGTTATTTACGACGGAATTACTGACAGGCAACACGACCCGTGCTAAGTTCTTCAAACACTGTTTGAACTATAGAACGAAGTGGCAAGTCAGTCCGAATATATGCGGGTTGAAAGTAGACCATGGCTTAACCACGCATGGTAGGTAAACGTGTTTCGCTCACGGCTACAAACTGTGCACTCCACTGATTTCTCATATTTAGTACTAAATACCCTAGGACACGTAATTCCCTCAGTCACGATCCTCCACGATTCCCTTATCTTCGAAATAATTAGCATTTAACGGTAGGGCCTAACTTATCTGGCTGTTTTCGTTGTAGCTCAACTAATAACGTAATGTATCTCGCCCGGCATGGTTACATGAAAATATACTAATAACCAAAGAATGCAGTAAAAACATTTACCTATATCATGCTTATATTTGCAGTTCTTTGAGTGGTGTTCGGTCGACCTCGTTGGGGTCGGTGGAAGTTTTCCTTTTCTAGCTCATAGCTCTACCCGTTTCTCTAAGAATTTTAGTCTAGTTCGGCAATCCGACCGCTGTTTTGCGCTTTATGCTACTTCACAGTCGTCATATGTCTTTTGTTTGCACTCTTCGGGGCTTAGTACTCATCGTGTGTTCCGTAGATGGCGTAGGCTCTATCGAACACGAAGTGGGACCGATGCATTTAACATAAGCTAAGGCTTAAACAAGCAAGCTAAGGGCCTAACGTGCTGCTTGGTAGAGAATGACAACATAAGCGAAAGAAGGCCGAAGGGAAAGGTCAATTATTATGTGAACAAGAGCCTGCGAACTTACGTAAACTGAAATTACAGATAAAAGGGGAGCAGATGAGGGGAAAGGTTCAGCAGAGCCAGCACAATCAGAGAAACAATGGCTGCTGAACCATTGGCGCAGTATTAGTTGTACCGGGACAGCAGAGGTACCAAAGGAATACACCAATGCTTCGCCCCCATTTCGGTAACGGTTCATTGACGTCACAAAGTGTGGTTATAAAAGGGTTTGTGAGAAAAAGAGAGACATTCCCGTGGGATCCTTGGAAGGGAGAATCCAGTAAGATAAAAGAATTTGCGTGTGCCGGAGAATAGAAAAAAGAAAAAGACGAAGTGCACCAGAAGTGGAACGCAATGGGAACGAGGAAGGGACACGTCAACGAGCCGTTGCGAAGACCGTTTCCTAAGGAAAAGAACGTAGGAACGACGGGCAGAGCCGACTCCGGTCAGTCAGTCGGTCGGTTAATGTGTCGATCTGTGTTTCCATTGCCAGAACGTATACCCATGACTGCCCAAGATAAAACTTTGAGACTTGATAATTCATCTTCGGTGCATGAAGCCTGCCTCAAAGTGGCTCCACAGGGTCACAGCTTAGCTCGGTCGCAACACCAGCAGGACAGGACTGGTGAGGTAGTTCCGTCCCAGTAGTACCAAGGCGGATGGAACCAACCGAAGGAAGGAAAAACCAACCGTTGTAATCTTGAGACGACAGGAAGTCCCTGTCCGACTTGTCTCGTGGCCTTCTTTTTGTCAAGGGTACGAAGCGAACATCCGGAGTTACGCTGCAGTCAACGTGTATCAAAATGGCACATAAAGTAAAAGAGCAACAGAGAAAGGGCAGGAGACACTTTGGCTTCTAAGTAAGAGGGCCCTGCCGCCCATCCCCCATTCAGCGAGGGACAACGACGACGCCATATTCAACACACATCTTCACGGCAATCGGAAACGTGACTAAAGTACCTTTGTTGCCCCTTTTTGTTTTTGCTGGATCGGATCGAACTTGAATAGGCCCTTGGATGATAAAGAACATATTTCCGTACATAAGACAACGCTGTTCATGACTGCAGCAAATGAATTGAGAGTCGCTGGCAGCGAAAGATCAGCTATAGATATATTTGGTAACAATTATTTCTCTACTTTTTGATCTTACTGGGGGGTTACACATAGAAAAAATGAAGCACGTAATATAATAGGATTAGCATAGTTTGAACTGACGGTCAGTATATCACACCAGAGCTTGTACGCTGTGGTTTAATTTAGAGAAGGGCTGCAAAGATGTCCGCTTAAAGAATAAATGTTTAATGGATTTTGTGAGTTTCTCTTGTTCTGTCAAAAATTTTAATCCTTAGCGGCCACCGTATGGTATTTAACGTTGTGATATTTCCATAAATTTATTTAGATTAGATTGGAAAACGTCAACATACAGACCAGTCTCAACCAACGAAAGGTAAAAAAGCTTACCCGTTTATGTGATTTTAATTGTGAACGGTAATCCGCCTTTCATATGTTGTACGCCATGTCCTTAAGTGCTATTTACTTAATGACTTAAAATGTGTTCAGATTGATGATGAATTTTTCGAATGTGTGTGGTACCTACCGCCTGGGGTATTCTTTCTCTAGTGCATATATGTTACCTATCCGCTATGGCTTTGGTTAGTTTTATACAACAAATATATATCATATATGCTTGGCTGGACGGCCTTAATTCTCTATGGTCCAATAGAGTAATTTCATACCCATTGTGCATCACTAACTGTATTACGTTCAGCGAGTTGGACTGTATGCAGCTGAGGCTATCTAGACTTTTCCTGGCGTGCAGAAATGCTCTCCGATTAATCTCATGCGGTTCGTTCGGAAGTAGCGCCTTGAACGGTGCAGCACTTATCTGCACCTAATTGCACTTGACACTGAGAATAAGTTCGCCAGTTCAACAGCCGAGATTTTGGTCTCTTGTTTTTATGGTCTTCAGTAGCGTTCTGCCTTAAGAAAGGAGTACATATAAATTGCGCGCTGTTCGGAGGGTTCGTGGCATACGTCTTTCTCTGAGAAACCATTACAAATATGGAAAACCTTTGACGAAGGTTGTTCCGTGGCTTTAACTGTTCTTCCATAAAGATAATAACAATAAGTTCCGTATTGCCCTCACAGCTGGCCAGCCGTCTGCTAGAAAGCTGACTGTTCCCTTCTCGCTCCTTTGCCGCCCAACATACAACGCTCGAAAAAAGTCATGAGGCACAAATGCGGAAACACTTTATTCCTGCTCTCCTCAGAAGGGAAGACAGGCAAGCGATGACCATGCGGCCAACAGCTGCGTGTCTCTTCGAACGCGTGCAGCATAAATTCGAACGACTAGGCAGAAACGCACACGTTAGAGAGAAACGTCGTACCAGATACATTTACTGAATAGGATAGCTGTTTTATCTGAAAGCGATATAGTGCAAATGGAAACTAGAAAATAAATACGATGTGAATGCAGCAAAAAAGATAGCTCATTTCACCTGTGCAAGCAGGAATTCTCCTTTTCATCCTTTTTTCGTTTCGAGCTATACGATATTGATAATTGCTCAACAAATCGATAATAGTTGAAACGTCAATTACAGTGGCTAGCTGGTCTGGTCCTTCGAAGCCGATCGAAGCTCGAGTTTATACAGCTTCACCTGTTTCGACCTGATTCAAATATTGCTTCTGACATGGCCTCATGAAAGAACAGTTTATCGTATAATATAATACCCTAATTTTGTCCAGTTGTTTATTGCGTCTTTTGAATCCATCAGGTGGTTAGGTTTCTAATTCTAATTCGAATTTCTAATATGAATTGAAAAGTTTTTAAAACTTAGGTTGAGCACTAGAAGAGGAAGAGATGGTATATTCCTTCATTCTATTTTAACTAAAAAGAGTGATTAAGGGTATGCTTATACTTGCTGATTATACGTTCTTAAACGGTTTCCAGAAATTATTTCATTCCATTTCTGATTATTATTACGAATGTAAGGCCTACTAGAATGTTTCCAATGCTCTTTGTATGGTGCACAGAAGTTGCCTAGTCGTTATGGCTCCGGTGGGTCTACTAATAAACAAGGAGTTCGTCCACGAGATAATAGTAGTCTCTGTATTAACTGTATCCATCAGCGTGCTTTTGATATGCAAAGGACCCAGCTGGGCCGATGAGAAGAGTAGCTGGTCCCTTGCGGTTGTTGTTAGTATTACATAACTGGTCAACTTGCTTCTGCCGTCACGTCTCTGTACGTACACGTGTCGCCAATACGTCGACGTAGTCGACAAATCGCTTCCTTTGCCTTTTGCACACTGACCTTGCTCAAGTTGGTTTCCGGCAACTTAAGTTTCAACATAGTCTTGATGCCCATGGATTTTCCACCCGGCTGTTATTTACTAACCTCTATTAATACCATGTAAGACCCTTTCATCGATTTTCCGGATCGGTCGTCGGTGTTCCATTGAATTCGAATTTAGTAGTAACGTGGAAACTATAAGGCATATTTGCAATTTCTAATGATCTTCTGCAAGTAACTAATCTGTCAAGTAAGTTACCCTTTATTAATCATTATTCTGTTTACGTGTGTATTCAACAGCTAAGCATTTACTACATAGGTCTCGATGGGCTAATACGAGCTCCAGTCGCCTTTCTACGAACATCACAGATTAACTTACCGACTTGTGCTTGTTTACAGGTAACTGGTCCACGCGATCTAATTATATTCTATTTGATTTTTTTCGGGCTGTTTTATGAAGTAGCTGTTAGATAAATAGTATCAGGCGAAAAGACTAAACTTGATATGTAACTCAATAAACTGTCGGTCAATACTATCACTAGAAAATGTTCTTTTAGTGTCATCATTTTCCTACGTGCTTTAATGATCGTACGCTATCTACTACGATCTACGTTACGTAGATCGCTGAAATACAAAGAACAAATATGATGGCAAAACAGGTTTCAGCTGCCCGGCTGCACGACTGTTCTAACGTTTTAGTGTGACAATGCGTCCCGTTAGGCTTAACAAACGCGCCTTAGCGCCTAACGGCGATCTCGTGAGCATCCAGCTTCAAGCACGATCATTCGCCGGCCATCACATTGCACTGGAAAACAAATTTTCATAAGCCTATTTCTTATCCATAGAATATTTATAATCTACAATGTGCTATAGCATAAAAGTTCAGCAGATACCTTAAAATGCATTTTCATCGTGTAATTTTTTGGATTTGTGTTATTTCATGCGAATGATGTCTTCCTATTTGCGGAAGAATAAATACAAATGTAATTCTAGAAGTGGAAAAATCGACTTACCTTTCGCGTATGTCGCATTTAAATTATGGTGGGGCATTCTAATGCGGACATATTTTAACGGGCTTTTTGTCGTAGGGGGGCAATACATCATTCTCGGAAGCAGAATGAAACCTTTCGAGAATAACAAACTCAACGTAGCGAAAAATGGTGCGCCGTCTTTAAAATTAGATCAGCCATTATTCAATTTGTCTGCACTTGACGAGCTCTCACCAAAATCGACAATTTTCTATTTTGTCTAAAATTAACGGCCTACATTATTGTTAGTCATCATGTGATTTCTGTGAAATCATCTGTTTCATCTTGATTTTGATAACGCGAACAAAAAGATTCTCAGGATTTTCTAACGAACCCCTCAAAGGCGTTGAGAAGTTATTGAAATAACACAGAAAAAACGTTCTTCATATACCTGTGCCTTTGGTAAAGAAAATGATGCCATTTTGAAGAAGAGGATACCAGCTGCTAAATAGGTTGTGCAAATAAGCTACTACGTCTAGTCGTTTCAAGACTTTTTGACATCTTTCAAATTTTTTTGCATTTTTGAGACTTTTGGCCTGCTATCAGGCCAGATATTAGTTCCTCTGGAATTTTTCGCATGTACAGCCTTTCTACGTGTATATATATATAGTTGCTACTAGCTGTGGAGAGCATTTGTTGAGGCAGGTAATGAAAATGGCTTTCATTTTTACTCGTTTTTACAGAACAGGTAGTTTATACTTCGATGTATCGTAGACGAGAACGGCATGGCGGTTGTGCAGACATACGCTGTACTATTTTTCCGACCAGGGTATTTGGTACCACAGATTGGTTTGTATCTATGGTATCTAGCCTATGGCCTATGTATCTAGAAACAAAATGCATGAATTGCACGACGCACATTTGGCATGAGATATCGTGATGCCGATTGTGCCCGAGTAATCATTTCGATTACGATTAGGTTGTGACGGATCGCGTTTTGCGGGGTCGAGGCTGTGGGTGTATTACTGCTGTTCTTTAACGTTACTCTTCTATTATGGTAGCACACTTACGATTTCTACAAATCTTTTTGACTAACCCGCTACGTCATCGCGACCAATTGAAACTGTAATTTTATCATGAAAATAACAACAATAGTAACATACGTAGCGTCTAACGAATTATGTTGCTCTTGATTTGAGCATTTTCGTATCGTTATAGATACCATATTAAAACAGAGATGCTACTGCTTTACTTCCAACATAACCAAGCCTCGGTGGCTAAATTAAATTCAAAATCTTTCGAACCTAATATGATGTCAACAGGGCTGAATTGTTCAAAATAAGATAATAAAAACACAAAACAGTAGAAGTAAACAGTATCCGTAAAAAAACACCAAATTGACTCTAACACTCATCTGGAACAACTCTCGAGGATAAAAGCTTAGTGATGTGATCCATCGAAAGCTTTTCAAGTGGATCCTTACGCAACTGTGCCATAATTAGCTTCATTTGTTGCTTAATCCTTTTGATGCATCGGCGTTACAGTTTCAAGCCTAATATGTTCTGGAACAATAAGGTTTTTCATTTGACTTGCTAGTTATGATTAGAAGTTTGTGGCCCATTATATAGAAACTGAGGCCACATTTTAAACGTTGGTTGGTAGGTACGTTAGTATTGCAAAAAATACTATCGAAGCTGATGTCTTAGGGTCTTCCATCAAACAGAAATTTGGCATACATTTCCTGTGATAGTACACGTCGGCAAGTAAACGTTCCCTTTTCGATATACAATATCTTTCATTTTCGACCGCTAACCTCAATGCAGGATAGCTATAAGTAAAAGGATGCTTACAAATGACACGTTGCCCCTAAGATTACTAGTGATGAAGCCCTGAAAATTCATAGTTATATTGTGAAAAGCCTCCTGCTACATGAAGGGCTCGTAACTTTGTAATTAAAACATTTTTAATGATCTACGTTAGGAATCACGGGCTTGGTTAGCGGCTAGGACAGGTCAGAGCAACGTAGAGGAGACCTTCAAAGGCCAGGGAAAGCCGAACACCATCAAACAGACACTAACTGGCCATAAACAAGCAGGTCGCGGAGAGGGGGAAGGCTTCGCTGAAGGCTCCGCTGAATCTCGGAATAAACAGGGTGGCGCTTGACTCTCGTGTATCGAGCCACGAGGGCCGGGAGGCAAAAGGAAGAACACTAACAGATTCTGCGCTAGCCATAGGAATATAGAAGTCTCTTCGTAGTTGTACTTCGATGAGAGGCAGGAAAAGAATGCCAAAATCTTGGACATTAATGGTATCGTTACCGAACTTATATAGCTAGGAACCAACGTTCGATTCTGATGCGCGTTTTCGGCGTCGCTGAAATCTGTGGATAAATGAAAGAAGCTACGAAAGGCGTTGGCAAGGGTACACGTTTGAGAAAAGCTGGCTGTTGGTTCCGTTGTGGTTCCTTGTAATTGGATGTGTTGGAGACAACGAAAACTCCAGTCATGTAAGCTAGGTTAACACGACTGTGATAACAAGTTAAGGACTCAACGCTATTCTGCCGAGTGAACCCTCTTATAGCAAAGTATTATTACTAAATGGAAATAATCGATGCGCTTTAACTGGGATCTTTTAAGTGAAGTTTATTTGAAGTGATTTAAGTAGTTTAAAGCGTTTTCGTAAAAAAAAATGTGCTGTGGAACCTCTTCATTCGTTTCATCTCAGAAACGGCAGGGTTATGTGGTGCCTTTAAATTCAGGATGACAGCTTCCCTCCATTCGGAGGGTGAGTGCTTCCAAAGCAGAATCAACATGACTGCTTTCGGGACACACCTCAATACTAAAGGAAGTAAGTACAGCAGAAAATATATAAACGGTGCATAGATTCTATGTCTATAAGTAAGCATTTAAGTAAATAATAGGTTCTTGTACTGGCAAGGAATCGACGGCCAGGGAAAAGGCACAGCCGGAGCAACATTATTTAATGTATACACTTTGTGCCAGAAGGCACTGGCGTTAAGGGGATATTAAGCATTTTAGGTGACTGAGAAGCTACCAGTTTATTTCGTCCAAATTCAACCATCAGATTTGAACCAGCAAATCCGACCAGCAATGCAGTCCAACCCCGTGCTTGTGCTCCGCGGGAGCCTACAACTGATTGAGCTCGAGATTCCTCTGGCAGCTTTTTGTAAGCGGCTCAAAGGAGTTGTCGGTCGCAGGTAGAGTCATGGCCAGTGGACAAACCATCTGCTTCGTGCTGGCTTGTACACTTCACGAATAGATTCAGTGGGAACGTTTTGTGGTAAGCCCATTGAGCTCACCACAGTGTCTACCAAAGCATGAAGAATTTTTTTAGATCCATTCTGTATTTAAACTTAATTTTGGACTGGTGCTTACATTGGGCAGCGTTACGAGAGCAAGCCTTTAAGTACACGCCGTGTTGCATCGTAATGTCTCGTTGGCTGTAAACAAGGCTGAAAGTTATGTTGAATATCTATATAAAACTAAAAAATACTCCATATTTATTTTAAAACCTTTAGCATCTTAGAAAGTTTCTTGGGTGTAGGCGATCCCTTGTTATATGGGATAGTCCGCATGGTTAGAGTTTCATTTAAAAAAAGTACGAGATACGTAAGAAGCTAAACACTATAACGTAATCGAAGAAGAGACAAGATCATTAAACTAAATGTATTTTTCAATTAAAAAAATCACGAAGATTTGTTGTCCAATACATGAAATTCATAGTACTGATGCAACAAAGATATATTTTGGCTTTTTTTAATAAAAAAACACCTTACGTTTTCCTCATAATAGTCCAGTCACGCCACGCTAAACCCGAAAATCTTATCATCAATCCAGCACGATGAACGTCATGGATGACAGACTTGTATCGAGTTAATTATAAACTCAAATTATATATGGGATGTTTCTCGCAACGGACGTATGAGGCTACATGCGTTGTTAGGCTGGGGTTAAAATTGGACCTCGAATGGCGATTTAATATTGAGGCAATGGGTAGCATGTAGTAGAAGCGTGTATAACGAAGAACGGCTATGTGAAGATCCCGACCAATGGCAATAGCGCCATCAATCGATGGTCGGCACCCAGTGACAGCGTAGTGTCCTGATTTGCTGGGCGATGTCTCATATCCCTAATGCTGTGATGAAGGTAGAGGCCTGTATCAATACAAGATTGGGAAGGGCCAAATGAAGCGCTAACCAACGAATCAAATTAGTGAATGAAGGATGATTGTGGTGAATGATAAGTGCTTAGTGCCACTATGAAATTCTACGGCATGCTTATGTGCGCAGTATGGCCAGATGTTACCGGGTGTTCGTATTTGCGTAGGTCAACTAACTGCGGCTTTTACAGGGAATTTTGTTCATGTATCTGAGTGTCGTATTCTTTCGGATTCTGCTGAGTCGATCTGGTCTGATGCTAGCTTATACCAGTAAACAGCACGAAGTCGTGTTGATCTGTTATTTTACCTATACACATAGAAAATATATACCAGTCGGGGGACGATGGGATTGATTGTGGTAAATATTTTGGTACGAAAATTACTTACGTTATTCTAAATATGTAAAAGTAGGCAGGAAGAAAAAGCAGGGCAAACGAAGTCAAAGAACCCATAGTATGACGGACAAGTGGAGTAATCGGATAAGTTGAAACTGGTCGGAAAAAATGGCCCATGGCATGCGGAACATGGAACCTTGTCTTGTCCCGGGGGACAAAATACCTTAAAAGTGCCTATCAAAGTCTGAATATATCTAGCCCAGGCAAAGTGGACTGACACGCACCGCTTCGGATATGAATGTTTCTCCAAACTTTTATGCCTTGTATACGATGGAGAAGAGCGTAGACGGTGTAGATGGGAACTTTAAAAAAATATACTTGTAGCTATGGGAGTTCGTGATTCATTCGTGCATTGCCCACTAGATAAGGTCTTCTTTTATTGTACAGCAACCGCAACCTGTTTTCGAATCAACTGGGGGTGAATGCGTTTTTGTCATTTTTTTTCTGATCGGTCAGCAGATGGTGCTGAGTTTGCCGCTGTGTCAATTTTCTAGTTAACCGTTCTTGATCGGCTACGAAAACTAGAATTCATATCATAGGAGTCTATGCAGCGACGAGCTTTGCGATCCTTTTTGGTTTCAAGGCTTTCCTACAAACCGGACCTTCTTCTTAGGCTTAATCAAAATGTCTGTGTAACTATACGTGCTACAGATGCGCTGCGGAAGTCGAAATCTCTGTATCTATCTACGATCTAAGCTTGCCAAATCATACTTGCTTTAACTGAGAAGCACCAAAAAAAAGAGCGTCCACCAAAGAGAAATGCACAGAAGGCATTACTGCTATTGCTTTTAGTGAAACGGCGAGTGAACGATGGAACTCTGGTCTCCTACTTATCGTCGTCCTGCGTTCAGGACCTCATTCCTGTCGTTGGAATGTAGCTACACGGTGTGGTGGTAGGGCACCTTGTTATCGTCTTTGCAGTGGGAGCCATTGTCGCTGTGTCCGTTGCCATTGCTTTCGATAGAGACCATATCATTAAAAGTAATGCTTTGTGCACTCACCTGCTGCTATCTTTTCCGCAGTTAATAGAAAGGAGAGAACGAAGGCCTGACGAAGGCCAGGCTACAAGGATCCGGTGCGACGAAGTAGTGGTAATGATCATGACTATCATAACAGTAATAATTCTGATCACGACGGTAATCTGTGACGTTGATTATTCAAGTCGGCGAGGGCACAGTAGAGTGAAACAAAAGGTGATATGCAGAAAAAGGGACGTTACATAATTGGATCGTTCGGCGCTACTGAGTAATAGAACTTTACGTACATTTTCTTATTAGACGCAGCGACATCCTGCAGGAGTCAGAGCCGGTGCCCACTAATAAGTAAAAACTGTATAATACTAAAAAAACGTGTTAATTTGGTAAGAATGAAACGGTTTGCTAGCAGACTTCCTTACTGTCGTAAATGGTGTGTTACTTGTCTGTGCCGTTAGCCCTAACAGGGATTAAAAACTCCTAGTGCCGAAAGAAAGGCAGGATATATATCTAAATATATCTAGCTGTAACGACAAAGTAAATTGCTGCCGAGTTAATTTAAGATGTGAGAGACTGATTTGAGTTTAAGATTAGCGTCAGGTTATATAATTAGCTTTTCCGTATTATTGAAACTTTTAATTAAAAGTTTGATTCATTAAAATCTGTAATAAACTAGAATGTTCAATCCGACGCATAATAAACTAAAGGTGGATAGTATGTCGGATGTCTTTCGTATTCATCTACTATCCATTGCTGGTTCCTGTTCACTGCGGGAAAAATATTTACTAATTCTACACGGACTCTGCTGCGTATTTCTGTATAGTCCTTGCAGTTCGGTACATGTAAGAAATGCCTGCGATGCCCTGTCTATCCTGGCGAAATTTCTTCAATGTCAAGCCGGTTACTTAATGTTACAGAAAATATATAGTCGTTCTAATCATTATATTTATTACTTTGCTTTTTGCATAACCTATCCTTTGTTTTCTTTAGGCAGAGTTAGCCTCAGATGCAGCTTCAAGGTTCATCTTAAACAAATTGTATTTCCATGATAAATGTTAGTGCTTAAGCAAAACTAACAATGTCCAATACTGTTGTTATTAGCACATATATTTTGAAGGCTATTCAGTAGCTGTGTTTATTACGGAGTGAAACAGAAGATATTTGGATAACGAAATGCGTACCTCTCGACACGCCCATCTCTGCACAAGCGGAATCCGGATGCGCGGAACCCTAATTGAAAAATAGAAAAATTTGCTCGCATAAGCAGTTCCTATTATTATAAAATCCTCTATTTAGAGGATTTTCAAGGTCCTAACTGAGCATGGCCTGCCAAAATATCAGCTAACTAGAAGCCCATAGAGTTAGATAGACTGGAAAGCGCTAGCGAATCTGCTGAAATTGCATAACACTAAAAGGGCAGAGATGCCAAACAAATGAACAATGTATTGTTAGCAAATTTCCATTCAAATTTCAAACCTTGCATTATTTTCGTTTCTTTGAAGCATAATGTTTCCTACAACTTCAGTTTAACGAAGGCTATCCGTCTCTTGAGCTATTTTTCATTGTAATGAATATTTTGTGGACACACGTTTTGTCTTTTTCTTTGCAGAACGTTCCTAAATCCTCATCCGAGCCGAGATATAGCTTCTATCAATAGGAGCTCAGAACTCCTAACAAACATTGACTTCACAGTATTATATAATGCAGAATTCTGTCTGGTACCGGGGATCATTTTAAAGCAAAAAATCAAATATAGTTATAGAAACGCAAACAATGTTCATACCCATTAGTCGAAGACTTCGATCTGACAAAATATTAATTAATGCCACAAATCAGAGCAAACTTGAAATGGAACTTGGAACTGATGTGTATACTGAGCGAAAATGGTGCCAGCAAATTTTTGCTGCTTCTTCAAACTCAGGATAATGTCATGGATGCTGTGACGATGGTTAGGCAACCGTGAAATGGTAAGAAAAGTTTCATTGACTCATTAGTGTCGAACCAAAAACAACAATTCACAGTTCGCAATTAACCGCCATTTTTCTTGCCGCACACGAATACGAATGAGCCCAACCCACAAGGGCGTCTGCTAGGTGCCGATACTTATATACCATGATACGGAAACTTAATTTCTTCCCCCCCCCCCATTCCACCGTCACGCGTTATTTGCGCACTTGGGAATAAGAAAGGCATGATACATTTCTTTTTGATTTGGAACAGAAATTTCTTTTTACAAGAGAAACACATGAAAGCGAATCGGCACGTTTTTAAACGGCACACGCTATTGATCAATACGATTCAATTTTATATTATTCTATCCGTGCTTCTTCTAACAGCTCCTGCTTGGATTGCAGTGGTTTCTGTCTGATCTACTTGAAGTGTCTGGATCTCTAAAGGGCATAAAATGGCAATCTCGTCTCTTTGATTTTACGTTGTCGCAGCTTTTCTTCTTTTTCTTGATGATTCAAATGACTCGGACCGTAAGGCCCAGCCGTACTTCTCTTTCCTCAGGAGCGGCTTGACGTCGTAAACTATTAGAAAAGGCACCTCGTACTCTTTGGTTACCGACAGTTACTTCAACTGATAGCCTGGCTCGAATGGACACCTGCGCTTAAAACCTACTGTTTTGTGCTGCTGCAACAAATTCTGTGCAGTCTGAATCGGGTTTCTCATCTCATCAAACCCACATCCGTATACATTATACCGAAAAAAATATTTCCTGACGTCAGACTCATAAAGCATTTTCCATGATGATTTACCGGGAACTAAGCAAATATCTCTGTGCGTTCTGAATCATAAATAAAAAAAAAAAAACGTTGCTATAATTATGCTTCTACGTTTAATATAAATAGTTCATGAGATTATCCAGGGCGAATGATGCCAACGTTACATCTCGGGAAAAAGAAGCGAGTGGACTCTAGAAGTCAACGGTCGTTGGTTAAGGTTTCACGAAAAATCATTACAGAGAAGGGTTTAACAGCGACTAGGACAACTGCTCCAGAATCGAAGTAAATGATTTGAGACACACGAGGAAACGTGACAGCATGAATAATGGATCGAAGCTAATACGTGGTGGATATACGAAACTAATATGATCGGGCTTTAAGAGTGAGCTTTTCCATTCGTGTATCGGGAAGACAAAACCGAGAATAATTCGACCCTGCCCCATCTTTGTACTTTATTTTTTTATAGCTTAACGTGCAAGTAAAGAAACTATTCAGAAAAACAGTTATTGAGAGACACAAGAACCACGGCTTTCCAGCAAGCGGGGTTATGCACTTGCTAACATGCGAATGCATACCAGTACCTATAGAAAAGCAGGATTTTACTTCTGTTCGTAAATTAATAGGCAAAAATATGAATCCTTGTTAGATACCATGGTTTTCTCTTCCGAACGCACACAAACGTACACGCCCCAACGCACTCAGAGACGCACGCAATTGGTACGCATTTTGGTATGTTTTCCCAGTCTGTTTGCATTTAGCGCTATCGCAACTATCTTATGAATTTCGCGAAATCCGTACACTTTCCTCTATTTTTTTGTCCCCCCTCCCTCTCTCTCCCTATGCTTATTCTCGTTTGGTCGATGACAGCAAATCTACGACAGTGAAACGGTCGATTCGGCCTAAATAAGGCCATAACAGCAGCACCTGCTGCTGTAGCCATGTAGAACTGGTGCTACCTCGTTCAGTTCTTGTTGGAGGACATCCGTCTGAGTTGCAGTTGAGACACATAACCATGTTGTCTGAACCGAAGCAGGCGAACGCAGAACGTGCGCGTATCGGTACAAGAAAAACACTAATCGTAGCAGGATTTGCCACAGCTTCTATGACGAGAGCAGTCTCGAACCAAAAACTATTGAAAAACAGCGAGAGAGATGCCAGAACGAAGATGGGTAACAGACGATCACTATCGGTACCTCCAGCGCCACACGAAAATGGCAATTCTTCTTGAAAGATTTACCCTGTTTTTCGATGTTTCGTTGTTAAACCTCGGCTAGTTTTGTAATAGCTTTGATTCGCCGACGAGATGAAGCGAGCTGCGACCAAGAAGAACATAAATGGGGCGCTGTAAGGGCTAACTTCGTTTCGGTCCACTTAGTGTATCATCTCAATGCTTCAAGCATTAAACGCCGGTATTGATCATCATCTTCATTCAGGCGTCATAGACATAATGGAAGCATGAAAACCGTTTTCTGATCTGCTTATCGCAGGGAATGGGCTTAAGGCACTTTGAACGCACTGAACTAAAACTGTAGCTGGAAATAATTGTCAATGCCCCACTTTTACGTAGCAAATTGTGCCACAGTAGACAGAGTTCCGCCTAATTATAATTTTCTATTTTGAAGACTGTCTAATATCTATTGAAGCGCATTATATATTTACAATAAAGAATACGGCACTGATTTGCGAAGATATAGCTTTCGATTTTCTTCTGTTTGGCTAGATGGTTCCCCAAGCTAATGGCCGTCACATAGAGAAGCCTATTGCTACTGCAAACCCGGGTCACATCGATTGTTTATTTATGATTAGAGGACCTTTGTGTAGGTCTTTAAGTTCTGCACGTCTTACAAACAGCATATAAAGGCTGATGAACTGTGATAACCGGTAGCGTACTGGTAGGCATGTTCACAATATAGCTACGGTGATGCATATACACAAAATCGTGCTTTCTTAAACCCAAATTACTTCGCGCTTCTTTTTTGCTTTGAAAGCAGTAAGTAGATCGAGCCAAGCGAAGGGTGCACGCAATACGATTTTTGCCCGCTACTCGTGCGGGCAAAAATCGTATTGCTACGTATTGCTCGTAGTGCGTCGTGTATTTATTTTTCTCTATTCACAGTGCGCACTAAACGCTTACGGCGGCCATAACATACCGTGCTCTTGAGCCCTATGCACTAGAGAGCACTTCAGTCTTACCTCCGTAGACGTCCAATGGCCTTGCCTTAACACCGAAAATTTCTTGGCCGTTTAAACTGTTGCTCCTGACTTTCATCGGGGCTTTTTACCTGACCCATTTGTGCTCTGTTTGATTCAAAAGTTTAATCTCTGACCTATTGTTTAATGACTAGGCTAAATAATTTAGTCGTTTAAGTTAGGACCAGCTTAGCTTTATCTTCCGTTGACTCAAATGTACAGCCGAAGAGTCTGACGTGGCCTTTTACACGTGATACGTAAAATGGACTAGCTTAAAAATCAATATATATACAGTATTTGTTTGTGAAACGGGTCCGATACTATGACTCGATTTACTTAATCAGTATATAATCTTCCGAAATGTATATTGGCGGTTATACGTGTAGTTGGGCGTTGTTTGTTGTCGTAAAGACCGTTCATTCGGCTATAGCTCATTGAAACGGGCTACCGCTCCTATACGGGTTGAGCAGCCTTGTAGAGGACGTTCTAGCGCACGTAGGCTTACTGAACGAGCGCTCGTTGAACAGAGCTGCCCATGGGAACATTTTGTGTTTCACAGTTGTAGTATCTATTAGCCAAATAGTATATCAGGCTAACATAGATTCGATTTGAGCTTTAGAGCCTATTGTGATTTTAGGCTAAGGATAAAGAAACAATGTCTGTTATGAATGTTAACGATGTGAAGTTTGCCTGCATGTACCCCGGATCGTTGCCCTAATATATTCGACAGTCTCAAATATGTACCTGTACTAATAGCTAACGGCTAACTTTGGAGAACGACCCTCTAGACAATAATTACTGTGAAATATAAAATAGCTCTTTAAATATAAAATCAGTGAATAAGTTTCATCTTAAAACCCGTTCCTTTCCTCTGGGCCGTACGCTTTTTCTTTACACCTATTCGAAATGAAACTTGATGGCATTGGACATTTGCGTGATGTTTATCTTTGTACGCGATTCTATTCTCGTTACTATCAAAGCCGAACAAACAGTCTGTTGTTGAGCATGTGTATACACTGCAGTATTCTCTTCGTATTGGCAACAGTTGTCAACAACTAGGCTCGAAGCTGATACACGCACGACTTAATGACCACCGACGCAGTATAGCGATGTTATAGAATGGTTCCCATTACTGTTCCTATTGAAATTATTGTAAAATAGTCCTTGGTCGGCCGTGGCATTTTTATAGACACAATGATCAAGCAATTAGACTGACAATTGATTCAAAGCTATCGTAGCAGGGCATGCGTCCTTTATATATCTCGTAACGCGCCAGTTGGCGACCATTTCGCCCACGTATCTACGAGTACCCGTTCTCGTTAACATTGGTTCTATCATGATTTTCTAGTATATCTGATAGTAACGTTGCTGCCGCGAACGTATTGCGTTGCTATGATCTGGAGAAGGCGCACTGCGCTAACTTTTCGTGCTGTCCCCTACTCTATGACACTGTATTTGATCTTCTTTCAAGTTTCTGTGCCTCGGTAGACGAAAGCATGTTTATCTTGAAAGTTGCAATAGTCGTAACCATGTTTATCTATGTCACAGACTCAAGCCTCGCAAGTGCGCTTGATAGCTGGTAGAATTTCTGGCTGCGGTTTTGTCCACTTCTCGATTGTAGCTTGTTACTGTTATTTGTCACCTACGTCTCTTTCCAATAAATTGCCCACAACAACAAGGGCGACGGTTTATGGCTGACTGAAGTCAAAGTCCATTTTACTATTATGGACCTCAAGTGTTGTAGCGCAGGGCAGACCTGGTCACTCTATCGTTAGCGTCCTATGATACTGTTGGAACCGAAGTTATTGTTGTCGTTTATGATAGGGTCATTCTGCCGTGGACACTTTGACAGTTATTGAAATGAGGTGAACACGAAATATTTCATGCCCGCAGGATGTAATCGTTCATTTTACATGCAGTATTCGTGCCTTTTTTTTCGTTTTGATAAGATTGAAAATAAACACTTGTATATACAATATTTTCAGCTATAGCGGCTTATTTAGAAAATCATCTGTCTGTAGCAAAGTGGTCTGCGAATATATTTCCCTGTCTGTGGGAAGCGTCTATCTGGAGTACAATTGACGCAACGTATGGAACAAGACGGTATACCTATTTTCCTAAGCGAGAAAATGGAACGTGGACCAGCCTAGCGTATACGATACGATATACTCATACATACTTTTGCATAAAAGATACGAAAAGGATCAAGTAGATAAGCCGTTTTCATGTCGTACTGAGGCTCCCATACTCTTTCCATTGTACAATAACTGGTTCCCTGCTTTGCCTAGCGTCCACCTAACAGCTTGAAGCTCTGGCCATTTTTTAGTCAGACAGATGAACGATACTCATATTCTCTCTAACAAGATAATATCCTCCTTTGCGTTTAAGTCGAAAGCGAAAGATCCATCCAAGTAACAAATATATGTACAGGATACATAACTGAAAAGCAAAATAGTGTACTCAGGCGTCGAAGATTTCGTGGGAAATTTAAATGTCGTTTTTCACTTCGTGTTGATTTTTTTAAATCAACATCTTTATTTAAGTGACGGGGGGGGGGGGGGGAAACGTAGAGGACGTAAGTGGTGGAGCCGACGGATGTGCCCGAAACATCATCGAATCATGACCGTAACGACATCTACTACCGCAGCACGCGGTATCAAGTGGCTACTGCTGGCGCTGTTCATTCGTGATAAGTTCTTTCTATTCTAAGTGGGGACAGTGACGGTGTGAATTGGCACTTATGGCCGAAAAAAAGAAACAACCGTTAAAATGGTTGGCGTTACTTGCCCCATCGCGGCCACCCGTTCTTCCCGTTAGCCTTCAACAAGAATAACCACTCACCTATTGACTGGTAAAACAGCGTACAGCGCTGCTGTAGTCTTTTTCTTACCAAAGCTCAACGATCATCGAACATCGTGATCGCACCTGATGATGAGTGAAAGTATCCACGTCCACTTCAAAGCTCGCATCATTCTTTAGTCTAGCAGGCCGCGCATGTCTTGATCGTAGTGCCGTTTTCTTCTTTTTCGTTCTTCTTCGTATTATAGCTCATCTGCGTTTCATCCCGTTACCACTGCGTTACCAACCCATTGCTACTACGGCGGCCGCAACCAAGAAGACCTACCGCGATTCGACAGGTTTTAACGAGACTACAGCCGTGTTGACCCCTCCCTCAAGTCGCGCAATTCCATCCAGCGATATAAAACTATTTTGACGAGTCATCAAAGAGGAACTTCAACAACTTCATCAATCATGATACTGAAACTAATGGTGATGACAGTGACTGCTGATGCTAGTGGCGCTTGTTGTTGATGCCTTTTAGCGCTTTCCTCATTTAGCCTTCGTTCGTCTCTTGTTGTGGTGTATCCAGAAACGCATGCTGATCTTTAGAGTGTTTCTACATTAAATGACTGTGTCAAGACCCGATGTCGTTCCACAGTCGGATCAGCTGGAAACACGATTGAAGCAACCTTACAATATGCTTGGCCCCGTCTAAGATTCCACAAGACACCGAAGAAGGGATAATGAAAGAGAAAACGAAAAAGATGACGTAACCAATCGCTGCAGGGGCAGCACTAGGCTTATTGTAGAAGAGAAAGTTTGGTATTGCAAGCAAGCATGTGTGCGGCTCCACTACAACCCGTTGCAATCGCTGCTGGCGTAGGCGCCCTTTTTGAATGTGCTTTCCCCATTGATAGATAAAGATAGGCAGATGGTCGAGTAGCTTTACGGCCTGAAAGTCAGGATTGCAGATTTCGCGAAGGAACTCGATCCGACGCAGCAACAGGATGATTTGCCGATCCTTGGCTAGTTATTGTGGTTGTTCATCTAAGTTATTGAACTTACCATTGCTAATTTATTATAATTAGAAGCCACTATAAAGAACCACACTGTTGTTGCATTGCTGTTGTTGTTTACTATACAAGAGATGTTGCACTGGATACCGATAGGACTAGGCTCCCACGGCACGTAGTACGCACGACAATGCAAACCCCAAATAAGCTAAATAATGCCATAATAAACATAAAGTATAAATAAACATAAATAAAAAGCCAACGCTAACAACGCTTCTGTTGCTACTACAAGGAGCCGTTTCTACGTGTGGCAGCATTAAGGTAGACATTTTGATAGGTAGACAGTTTGACATGCATTGATAGGTAGACAAATTAAAAATGCGAATAAAGGCTTTGCTCACTTACTCGACCTTTACTCAGTAGTCCTCCTGCCTTTATTTCCGATTTGCATCTTTAATCTCCCTCCGACCTTTTTCCTTTCAAAGCTACAGTAAACGTTGCGTTTTGAAAATTCACAAAACTGCGGCTGCGGCCCCTGCGGTGAACGTCACAACAACAGCTAAAAATGAACGGACGCGAAAACGTCCGAAGACGCTTTTCCATCGGCCTAAAGAAAGGCAGCGGTAACAGCAGTAGGAATACGAAGAAGTCAGTAAGGCAAAATGGCGCAGGGGCAAGAACATCAACTGCGATAGCACTTGCGTGTCGAAGGTTTATCCACAGTTGTTCTCTTCGATGAGTACAAAATCTTCTTCTTTGTCTTCATGTTATTAATATTTTTCCTTGATATTTATTATTATTACGGCAGCTATTATTAGCGCTGCTGCTTGTGCTAATTCAAGCATTGTTGATATCAGAGCTAAAATTGAGCGGGAACTTTTCCAGCAAGTAATAAATGTAACCACTACGATTAGGAAACCGGAAAATTCAGAGACTATAAGTATTTTGAGCTGTGAAACCGGTGAAGTTGTTGGGTACGTTTCAATGACAAGCGGAATTGCCATTAAGAGCCATGATATTATCGTTTCTGACTGCTGTTGTTATCGCGTAAAGGGCATCGTTAGACGGGGCGTAACGCTCACGTTAGCAAACACAAGATCCGAAGAATACATATGCGACTGTGGGAAAGGTGACGAACGAGCGAAAAAAAAAACAGAAATTATGTCAGTTATTACTGGAGTCAACCACCGCGAAGCGACAGGTTGATCTGTAAGAGATTCTATTCGAGATTAAATGTGATTTTGGAACAAACGATCAACCACCGCTAGGATTTCAGGGACTGCCTATTAGTTGGTAGCTGTCTGTCGTAATGACCGCCAGCTCTAATTGTATGGTGTGTCTTTATAGTGTATGCATAGCATACGCATATAAATAACTTCTCGTCTTTGTGATGAAGGACAACGAATCAGCGTAGGCTTCCTGTCCTTTTGTCTCCAAACGAACCCTGATGTAATAGATATACACTGTGTTACTTTCACGTCGTATTCGCCAGCTAATGGGAATGCTAGTGCGTGTCTGCCAGACGGCAAGACGCTTAGGATATCGAATGAGACTGTAAACGACCAATCTTTTCGGGTGTTTGCGCGGTTCCCTCCAGCAATACGCTGCATCATTTATCAAGCAAAAAAATACGGGACAAATCATAAGAATGGAACCTGTACCATGTGACTGAACACGCTTTGGTTATGCTGCATAATTTCAATTAGGACGCTGCAGTGTTTTGCATTTGCAGTATAAATCGTGCCATGTGTGATAATGCACGCACTCAAGTACAGCTGCACGATGAATTATAAATCGATAAGTTAATTTTTCCAAACCAAAAATGTCAATAACTGGATGCTCTTGCGAAGAAATATACAGAACATCGGTTTTCTTTGATTTTCAGCTAAATTGCAAGCTCCTCCAATATATTAGCCGATTTTGAATAAAGTTTTACTTACGATAAGTTAAGTTTTTTTTTCACAACTTAACAGAAAAAATGATCGGAGTCGCTTCTGTCTGGATTTTCGCATTTAAACAATATGCTAATTGTTAAATACAATAACCCCCTAGTCTTCGTTTTCTATTTGACATTGCCTTTTTGTTATATAGCTTCAGTTTTAGCCAACTCATTGCTCGAATGTTATTTGTTATACCTTATCTGTTTTTACCAATAGTGAGACCCATTAACCTGTTTATTAAGTGCAGTACACGTTGGGGCAATTTCGAATATGTATAAATTTTAGCTTGAAAGCGGTCACAAGCTTTTACCAGCGTAAGCTCCAAATCCGTGACGCTTCTAAGAAGCGTAAATTATATCGTTTCAGCGTTCTCCCTGACTCTTTTCGGCTTTTGTTGCTACCGCAATCAGAAGTTCTTACATAAGCGTCAGCAGCAACAATTGTGATCGTTGTATTTCTTACCTGTTCACTCCGGTGGCCGGTTACTGTTTGGAGCCTGTGGCCTTTGTCGTCTCCACGCCCAAATGTCAAACCATTCAGCGAGCAAATGGAGCAGTAATTAATCTATATCAACCGGACGCGGACAATTTACTACTGAATATTACTACTGCAACAGTTATTAATTACAATGACGCCTCCGCGAGACGGACAGTATGGAAACGCCTGCCATACAGTGAGACGCGGTGGTATTAGATCATCATCCTCATTGCTAGACGTAAAAAGATAAATACATTTTGTAATCGGCCTGTATTACATTATATAGATGCAATAGCTACGATAACGGCACAGGTCGTGCGTGCGCAAACGAGCCTCGTATCGGACGCTTAATTACAGTCTATAACCTATAACTCTTCGTATAAAATTAAGCGATTCAGGCCGAGCGCTCGTTGTTGCAGCGAAGACGCTCAGTTTGAAGCTGATTTTTATGGCACTTGCGTACGACTCGCAATGCGATCCTAAAATGAAGAGATACCCTGTACAACAACCGGAAACTAACCAAATGCCACGCAAAATGTTGACATTTATGCTACGACGAGGAGCAAGCGACGAGCTACAAGGCGTAGAGTACAATTAACTATTTCTAGTCTATTTTATGAAGAGTGCATACATTATATGTATACCGTACTGAAAGTGGATAAATTTGCTCTACTGTAAACAGTAATTGATTTAGAGTGTACTGTAACCTAGAAATTATATTTCGAAATGTTCTGTTTTTTTTTTGATTTCGTAGAAAATCGGCTATTATCGCATTCAAGCGCGGCTGTTTCCAGTAATGCTATTAACAGCTTGTTTTCCCCCCTTCTTAAGGAGAAGTACGCTTCAAAAGCGAGCAAACGGTGAATAGTCTATCCGCAGGCTATGATACCTACTTTTATTGATTCCGGCTGAATAATACGTCTCGTTATTTGTGCAAAAGCACATTTAGAACTAATCGAAGTTTTACCAATTTTATTTCAACAAAATTTCGACCTCCTCGCCTATCACCCGCATACGAAACATGCAAAAAAATCATCTGTTCTCATTGTTACTACGCGAGTCATTGAAAATCCTCGTCAGAAGTCGTGAGTGCCACTCAAATGCACGGCCTTCACTCAAATACAAAGTTTAAGAGCACTCTGAAGCTTTTACTTGTACATCGATGGACTTCGTCACGAAGGACCGAGTCATTCTAGCACCTACTAAATTTTGAAATAGACGTTTAGTGTATAATCTAGTGTATAATAATAAGATATTTCGAAGTCTGACGGCCCAATATCTCTCAACACGCACTCGGACGTTCACGTGATTAACACGTTCACGTGATGAGTTTTTAACAAGATTATGCAAAAAAACTCTACGAAACAGTAGCGTCGTGCTTCGTTCGTCAAAAAAATATCAATCACAACATTGGTGTACGTACGTAGAGCGGTTGGCAGTACCGCCTTCGTAACTTTTACCATTTTCATAATTCACATAGGATCCAGGTAGGTGGAGGTTTTGACAATAACATCAAAGTTTACAAAGACTACAAATCTACCGGCATACATCCGCCGACTGCTAGAACTCCTCATCGTCCTGGTAACGCTACGACTATTAATATTATTCCTATTGTTATCACCAGCACTATAGGCCGTTTCACACTACAACTGTGCTGACCTTCATCATGGCTAGGGGGGTCCGCGTGCGCTACACGGCTTATCTATGTAGTGGGAGGTGAAATGATCATGAACGTGGCGTGAGGTAATAAAGTTCGTGTGTGAAGTTGGACTGGCTAAGGCAGCCGTACCTCGAACGGAACAGCTCGAGTAGGGGATTCCATTGCTGTCGCAAGTGTTGCCAAGGCTATTTCTTTTTACTGGTTACAGCTGCTTGGCCACGGGCAAGCTGATGGAGACGCAAAACTGGTTGGCGATCCCTGTTAACATAGAAGTATATGGGGGAGATAGGAGAACGGCGATGGTCAGGAACGCTGATGAGAGTCTTCCAGGAAGTATTAGATCATCTTAAGTTCAGGTTAGTGATTGATCAAACTGCGTGGTGTGCCGTCAACAAAGCCTGTCAGCGACATATCGATACCTCAGGGGCGATGATAAAATGAATAATTGCCGTTTGTGGTGCGTTCTTCGTTATATTAAGCACGACGCGAACGTTGTCTAGCTCCAGCGAAACGTGGAGATCGAGATGATGACTAATATGATTGGTTCGATGTGTGAAAATACGTTGGTTAGAGGGAATATTGACCACGTCTATGTCTGACGGAGCAGTTATAAAAAGGCAGGAAGCATATACGTATGCATACGTGTTCATTCCATAGACATAATTATAGATTCAGAAGCTCACGTTCGTGCAATTCCAGTCAAATTCATAGAGCCATATGGATCAGATAGTTCCGTTCATAAAAAGCCCCTTTAAATTTGGCAAGCTTTTTGATAAAATACATTATCCTTCTTTTATGGGATGTTGCAGAATGTTAATGTATATAAGGTATATCGTTCTTCATTTCCGTTTTTGTTAGCAAGACCTAAATACTGTCACGTGGTTCCCTGGATTGGTACCCGGATTACAAGCAGGTCCGCAATCGTTAAGCGATAATTGTTCCATTTATTACTAATCGGAGCTTTCTTTTCTGAATAATTATGTTATTATGGTATACCAGTTTATGCGTACACTTCGTGCCCATAACACCTAGCTACCATTTTTTCTTCCTTGTATACTTTCACCTTCATAGTTCTTATGTTCAGTGTAACCACTCGTAAATTTCATTGATTCTGACAAAATATATGCTGCTATACTTGAATATCTTGACTCTATTTAGTATTTTGCTTATGCATAAGCAATTGCCTTCAAGATTCTAGGCAGTAGAAATATCTAAAGCAAGTACGGTACGTTACGTTACAAAGCATATCTCCTAGTTACAACGGTAAGCTCTTTTCGCCGGCGGAAGAGGCCACGTAGGTGCCGTCAGCATCAAGCTGATTTCGAGGACCATTCCTACTTCGTTTCCTGGGCTGGGTCACTGGGCTTTGCGTGCGCTCACAGTCAGAGATTTAACGTTCTGGCGTCGTCATCGTCGCCAAGCCTCTTTTTTAGTATTCATACGGCTACAGTCACTCTGAGTTTGATTGCTTTCATATTTTGTTGAGGCGAACTTCCAATTGTTCGGCATTCGATGGGAACGCTAGTTCTTAACTCTTTCGTAGATTTTATCCATAGGACCTTAAAGTCTTTCTAATCATCACACGTAGATCTACTGAATACTCTGCGTCCCTTGATTAGATAATTGTGGTGTATTGGAGTCGAAAATGAACATATAGCGAAAACAAGATCCAGTCCAAATATTATTTGAATCAAACAGAATTACAAAGATATCATCAAGATAACGGAAATATGCTAAATTTCGTTTGATCATTTGCCACTCAGAGTTCTTCACATGTATACGACGTATTTGCTGCTCACCAGTAGCGACCTGATATACCGTTATTTTCTAATAATATCTTCACATCTCGTCTGCGCAGCTATTTTTATTTTTTTTTTTAATTTTGAATCTGCATTTGCTGCTCTCGAAAGTCGTGGTGAACTGCTGTCATCGTCATCTGCTTTTACCATCATCAATAAGCACTGTACATTGTTCCATCTTGAAACAAAGTTTCGTTACCTATTTGCTTTTGCTGGCCGATAGTAGCACTACGAAAACGAGTATCACGTCCGAAAGAGGAATCGGTGGTCATAGTAGCCGACTGGTCTGCGGTCAACAGGTAGCGTCCTACAACGTCTTCGTCAACGCTCTTTGTCTTTCGCTTCCAAAATGACTCAAGACGAGCGGTGGTTTCGACAGCCGTAAGGAAGCACAGGAAATAGAAGGACGTAAATTTTATTTTCGATTTCTCCACCCACAGATTGAGTCGCAGCAATGTCATACAGATACGAGTATCCCATGTTTTACAACCCTCACAGCGTCTGGCATCTGCAATGCGGCATCGGCATGTGAAGGTGAGGTGTTCGCCTTCGAAGTTTTGCCACTCTTGCAGTTACCTAGATGATAGTTCTGTATCGTACTAAATTTTTATTTACCAATTTGTTCTGGAAGTTGTCTGTGAAATTGGATGATATGCTCATCTGGTAAAAACGATCTTCGATAATAAGTCTCCGGCCAGCCTTATAGGTAACGAACAACTCGCTCTTTCCCAGTATATATATATATATATATATATATATATACAGTTTGTTTACGTTCAATAGCTTACGTACAAGCGCCTACTGCAAATAAAATCTGAAGGCCTTAATATCATTGTACGCCTCAAAAGAACATTGCTCAGTTGCATTGTGACATTGTAACCTGCCTTTCACTTTTCCATTTAGGTCGTTCATTGTTACTATCCGTCTCTGTAGACCCGATCTGACGTTCGTTTCTTAGCGGTGTCTACTGACTAACCATGCATCGCCTCTTTCTTCGCTAGCCTTCGTAAAACCTGCCTGAAAAAAGACCTCTTGTTGCTTACGTTGCTTTATAGTTCAGGTGCAAATCTGCCGTCACACGATCTAATTTTTCCTTGTTTTTAACATCTAGCTATGTAAATAATGCTCTTTAATATAAACCCTTAAAGTTTTCTTCGTTATGTCACACGAGGATTATATGTTTATGTCTGTTATTATTATCGTTCTGTTGGAACGAGAGAGAAGAACGTGTATTCGGTTTTAACTGCACAACTTCTTAGAAAGCATTAAATTGTAAATAAGTTATTTATGAAGTACTCATGCTTTTATCACTAAATACTAATGATGTGAACTCTAAAGCAAACACTATTTTTACAGCAGATGCTTATAAAGCTAAATATTGTTGCATATCGTAGGCTGCTCAGTACACGATTGTGTACATAAGTAGATCATCGAAATATAGCTTCTATACAAATGACGTAGATTTCTACACCAAATCTCATCCGATGGCCTTTCAGATCACTCCAAAACAGGTGACTTAACAATGGGTGTTTAAGCATAATATCAGGGACGTTCCTCTGAGACGAAATCGAAAACAAGGCGGAGGCTGAATGCGCTAGAACCGCTAGCTTTGACAACAGCGTCATCTGTTGAAAAGGCAACAAAAATTGTCGAACGAACAGGCCCTGTAACGCGCACCTCATGCACCCTGGCTTAAAATCGAGGCAGATTTTTATAGGAAAGGGATAAAAATGAAAGGGAAACGTGAATTATAGAATGGGAAGAAAGTGGGTCGGTAGCCGGACTGAAAATGTCTTCTTGAGAATACGTGTTCATTGGTTTTCTCAGATTGTGTACTTTGGATCTGCCGCACGCGTTCAATCGTATAAAATTCGTTTTTGCCGTTAGGTCGATATGCTCCATATAGGGTAGCCCTGCTAATGCTAGGCCGAATCGATCATACCTTCAGTATTTCCTATTACATTAGATGTTCAGTGGTGCTTTTTATAGGCACGCGTACCAGCAGCAGTTCCACAATTACTAACTACAGCGCTAGTAGGAGATAATAATAGCTGTGGTGCCTTGGGGGATCATCATTTTTCCCCGTTCCATAACTTCAGTAGGTTGCCGAATGATCATCAATCAGTTGTCAACTAAATTTCAGACAACAGTAACCCGTATTCTGTAGTTGACGTCGTTTGTTGAACCGGAGTCCATAGTTGTCGTAATTTTTGGACAAGTTGGCTGGGTTCGATAAGAACCGGTAGATAGAAAGAGTTGACACAATCCCCGTTCTGTGAGGACGATTCCCTTTTTTGCAGGATATAACTCAACTTCGCGTCATGCCGAGCAAAAAAAAAGCTAGCTGTACCGTGAGTATCTGACAAACGTCCGCCAGTATCCTGGGCGAAGATAAAGATCCACCATGTTGATTGGTCTCGTTGAGCCCTGCAAAGTAGACGCCGGCTTAGCCGTTCCTCTATTTGTCCTGGATTGATACTTCCGTAATGGCACCATACAGTGACGTTTGGTGGAGTGAATTAGAAGAAGGCGAGTTCAACGCAGAGAAAGCCTGCGTATACGTGCAACAAGGAGTTTCTTCTTCTACAGAAAGATAACACTTCTATATAATTCAGTGATAGTGGCGTTCTAGCTTCGGTACTAGTTCAGCTTCGGCGCGCTGTTTGCGTAGCAGCGTGGGGCTGATATCCGTGAGGATGCGATTGTAGTGTTGAGCTGCTGAATTCAAAGTAGAAGTACGGTCCCTATGAAAAAAAAAACGGCTAATCTCTTCTTGCTCTGGCGATGCTGGAATGGGGTTTGTACTAGGCGGCGAGTATGGATGTTGTATCTGCGGCATGTGCGCGCGGTTGTACACCCCCACTACCTCTACTATAAAACTGCCTAAAAGAAGGTGTACCATTGAAAATACAGCATTCTTTGGTAAATAGAAAAAGAGGCTAAAGTATACTACCCATAGGAAAGGTCTCTGCTGCCGCCGATGACCGTCTCTATTGACATTGTTGTTCCTACGTCATTGTCTAGGTAAGTTTGTTCTGATTTCTTACGTTGTCACTATCGCTTGTCTGTCATTTTGCCCGACTTAATCATGTAAATGCCACTCCGCTGGTAAACGTTATATGATGAGGTGTCGAACAACAGCGGAAGGTAATCGCTGATTGTTGGCCGTATTTATTTTTACGAATGATTAATTCATTCGCTAGCTTTATTCTAATTGTGGTTTCCCGCGTGCAAAAACGACACACAAAGTGCATTAAAGGAGATAGGGATACTGTGAAAGAATAAGTACTAGAGTACTAGATTAAACGGTTCCAGTCTCTAGCTGAAGGGTTCCCCCTCGTTGCCGGAACCGCTTTTCATTTTTCTATATCAACACAAATGCATAATAATAATTCTTTGTTATCATAGGATCTAGACAATGCAGTTGGCCCAAAGCGGCAGTTTTTCATAGGGCCACAATATGGCAAGGAGAATGGATTCTTTTTTCGAGCATGCGCGCATAATGTGTCTAGCTATTCGTTTACGAGCGTGTTTCATTGTTGATTTCGGCACTGGCTATGTATACACTCATCGAGTTGAAGCTCGATCGACGACGGCGGTGAAGCAAGATTTCGCTGCAACGGCTGAAATTCGGCGAGCGTTTGAGCGAGATAGATGATCAGCTATACAGTGAGCCAGCGAACTACCTCGGGATGAACGGCGCTTGTAGCTGCACAGGGTGCAAGCAGGAAAAAAGAAAGATTCCACTAGATTCACATGTCGAAATCACTCTCAGTCTGCCATAGACATTGTATAGACGTCGCGATATTAAATGCAGAACATTGTTTCTCCGTTGCTGTAAGGTGAAAGCCGATGACGTCGTGCCTGAAAGAGGAACGTGGGCACGACACGATATGGCGGGAAATGTTGCCACAGTAACACTACGTTGTGTCCTAACACAAAGCGTGCATACGCTTGTGGCCGTCGGTGGTTAAAGCAGGGTGCAACTTGGCTGCATATAACGTTACTATAACTTTTGAAGTTAGATCAACTTTTTTCAAATAGGTTTGCAAAAAGTGTCTTGCTTTGCGTGTAAGCAAAGCACAAACAAAATATAACTAAAACCGCATGCCTTATTTAATTTTATAGCACTACTTATTCGTGAACTTGATTTGTGGTCATGCATCATCATCATCATCGTAAGCTATCAGTGTATACACGAAAATAACTTTAGATTGGATATGCGACTTAATGCCTAATCAGTCAGAGCAATGGATCCCGCTAGATGACCTTGAATCCGGCTCGTTTAGGACGGGCGTTACTCCGTGTACTGTCATCTTTGTCAACAAGCAGATGGCCTACAGTTTATGCCTGTTTCTACTGAGTTGCACGTTAGCCTCGAGAACAAGCGCGGATCTTTTACCCCCCTGTCTGTCTGTCTGTTACTCAACGTTGCCAGTTATCATTGTTACAAGCTCCAAAAGCTGATTGATCTTCTCAGTTGTCAGTCCTTGTCGATCTTCAACAATTTTCTGGGTGCGCCTTTTTTAGTTCTCTGGTAGCGTTACTCGCCCTCTTTTGCGTTATCACCTCAGCTACCACCATCAACCACTCTGGGCTGTTCAAGTCGTCGATACTTCGGACTACTGAAGGACGTATTCAAATCACGCCGGCAAAAAGACGGAAAAACAGAAACATAATCGTTGATTCTCTGATTTTTTTCTACAGCCATCAACATATGCACACGTACCCATGCGAATGTAACATATCGAATAGGCTTCAAAAGCATTGATACATTCTCCGTAGTGGGCCGGCGAAGTTGAAAGTCATTGAGCCACATTTACTTTCAAAATCTTTTCTTTGTAGCGTCTACACTCGGGGACAACGGGACGAGCAGTATAATAGCTTATTATACATAATAAACCACGGAAAATGGGAGCGCCGCTCTAAAAAGCTAGAGTTCCTACATACATGTTATTGCCTGTATAGTCGTGTATACTTAGCGTGCGCTTATACAATAGATAGATCTCTCTAACGTACGCATATCAGCGGCGTGCTCTTTTACGGTGGGAAGACGTAAACCTGTGTCTGGCTACACTGGTATAGGTATACGTGTATGTATTTGACTGCGTTTAGAGGACGTGCCGTGCCTAAGACCACCCCGAAAGCGAAGTGTAATCTGAAACAAGCAATAGAAAAGGTAACCACGCAGAGAATCGAAAGGAGCGGGCCATGTCTGATTAGGTTAAGCGGAGAAAGCAAAACTAAAGGAAAGTCTACGAACCTGTAGCGTCGGTACGCTCCTCCGTTGTTGACGATAACTGATGATAATACAGTAAAAGAAAGGAACAGACTCATAAATGCTAGCTACCTTATCAATCCTATATAGACGCAGCAAGACTGTCAGCGCTGCTGCCATCATATGTTGGCTCTATGAGCAGTGTAATTGAAGTTGCTAGAAGAAGATCGACTGTCGGATGTCGGAAGGATCTCATTACGATATAGCGAAGTCTTATGTCGCGAGCCAGCATGAAGTGCCCAGAATTATGGAACCTCGCTTCTAGGTCGAAACGAACTCAATAATGTAACGTAGCCATTTCTTGTTTGTTACCGCATTAGAGGTAGGTACAGCAAATCCTGGGCTCTTTATTTAATAGTGGACTAAGTTATTTATAATTTCAATAACATTAAGTAAAATGATAGGCATCCATAGAGACTGACCCTCATACTGCATTGCTACGATCACGTCGCCGACTCCTGCAATCATATAGTTATGAACCTTAACCAAATCAGTGCCGAGTGAAAGCAGCAAGAGCCGACCATGTATGATTCGTGAATGAAAGACATTTTCGAAAAATTAAAAAGGACGCTCTAGAGTCACAGAGACGAATACCTTCCGCTTCTGAAATCTTCCCTATGAACCTCGTTAACTTCCTTATAGAACTTGAGTAAGCATAATTTGGCCTATCTGAACTAACGGGTGTCATAAGCATTCTCTCTGTGCGTAACTATTGTCAAGGTATGTTGCCTTCCTTCAACAAAACGCGTTCGCCTTTCAAGCCACAATTATTATCATTACTGGTTCCTAAATTCGTTACCATCCGCTCGTTGAGCTTTATTTTTTCATATGGGTTATAACTATATATATATATATATAGTTGAAGTATTTTTAATCGTTTGTTCCATTAGTTCATAGCTGTAGCTTTAAGCAGCAAAAAACAGTAAAAACTATCGCCACGTTCGATGATTAGAACGACGTTTCTAGCAGTTTTCTATCGTCGATTACTAGGCTGTATTTTAATTAACAGATGATTTGGCATTCGTTTTGACAAAATACTATCAAAATTTGTCTTAAGCAGAAGTTTGCCTGCATATAGGTATTTCAAATTGTTCTCATAGCGAAACGTCAGCTACGAAAGTTTGCTACCTA